>NW_025767523.1:5055000-5160093 GCF_003918875.1 Haliotis rubra
CGCCAGAGGGAGTTGTTTCAACAGGACAATGCCAGGCCCCACACGCACGTCACACTAGAGACTTCCTCCAGAACCACAACATCAATGTGCTCCCCTGGCCCTCAAGATCACCGGACTTAAACCCGATCGAACATCTGTGGGATGCCCTGGACAGACGGGTGCAACGCCGTAACCCTCAGCCCCAGACACTTCAGCAACTCACACAGGCACTACAGGCAGAGTGGGCTGTGATTGGGCAACACGAGATTCTGAGACTTATTCGTTCGATGCCGAGGCGATGCCGTGCAGTTCTGGATGCGGGGTATTGACTTCAGCGCCACCACACGTCTCCATGTGACACTCAAACTGACTTCCCTCGAGTTGGTGCCAAAGACGGATAAGTCTGCATTCCCAGTGTGCAATTTCGCTATATTTCATTGACTCATAAAGATGTTTCAAAATAAACATAAAAATACAGTTGACATTCCTATATGCGTTTCTTTTTTGGGAGAGTATATATGTATCTCAACGTTCTTGTTGTCACCAGGTCTGTGATTTAAATCCCATTTTGTATATTAAAAAAGACTTAAAATATGAATTATACAAGTTTGTGATAAGGAGTGTAGTAGTATATACACTGGGGGTATGAGATCAAGTCCAACAAAAGCCTCTATAAAGCTTCATTTATGAAATAAAGCTTTTGTCAGGCCCTTATCTCTCCCCGCTATTGTATATACCAGGGTTGAACTCCCAGTTAACTTCCTGGTCACTATGACCGCGAACCAACACTTTAATGATCACGTGACACTATGTCGTGTTGACAGGAAACAGTTGACAGGATACTATTGGGATCACTCGACAAGGTAAGTGTTAAATATTTTGCTTGGGGGGTAACGTTGTGTCCTATGGTATGACCAATAATTCCTCTCTGATGAAACCTCTCCCTGGCCCATCTTTCAAGTAGTACAAGTTCGGCTCGTCGGCTTTGATGTCCACTTTATCTATGTTGTCAGTTTTGACTGACCATGTCGGGTCGGTGGCTCGTTTCCGAGTGTCCCCTTCATGTTCTCCCGGCTGGTAGAAGTACCTCACGAGGACACGGTCGGGTATCTGTTTCTCCTTCCCACACGATGGTGCAGTCGGTTCGGCCGTCACTGATTTCAGTTTGATAGCGTCGGATGGTTTCTTGCCGGTGAGCCGAGTGGTTTCATGGTTGATAGCCGACACCACTTGAGGTAGCCGCGCTACCCATTCCATCGATCGTTTTCCCGGGTTGGCCATCTCCCTCGCATACTGATGCCTGAATAAGTGCTCGGCCAAAGTCCTATTGAATCTCTCAACTATGGCTTGACTGCGATGAGCCCCGGCCACGCCACGCCTGACCTGGACGCCGTGCTTGGCTAGCAGTTGTGACAAGCGGGCTGTGCTTGTATATGCGTTCGAATCCGCGGGCTACCTGGGCCGAGTCTTTTGTGGTTAAGGGTAAGGCTTCTTTGTAGCGGCTGGCCGCGTCCACGACGGTTAGGGCATACTTGTACCTCTTGTCGTGGGGTAGGAACAGGAGGTCGGCCTGGTGGATGCTATTGGGTACGGCAATGCCGAACTTTCTTCTAGGCACGTAGAGTGGTGCCAGTAAATAGATCTGCCACAGGGCTTGTTTTTCAAGCCGGGCTTTGGCCCCATCCGGGGGTACTCTCGCCATTTTGGCAAGCTTATGTATGGCACTCTCTCCTTTCCAGTACCCACGCAGGCTGTAGTAAATAGCCTCAAACTTTCTCGCTTTCCGTGACATCGTATATATACGGCTATGTCTTTGGTTCAATTTTCTCATGCCCGTACGCGTACGTGTTGATTCCATCAGCGGCTATCCAACGCTTCGTGTCCATCGGCGACAGGGACGTCTTGTTTATCGTCAGTCCGTATATCCTGTGTCCTTCGCTTCTCAGCGTGTTCATCTGATGCTTGAAGGTGTGGGCCCTGAACAGGTCCTCCTTGAACCTGGCGTGTTTGATGTGTTGTTTCACTTCTTGACACCCTTCGCCTTCCGGATCTCACTATTGTCGCCTTTCAGGATGGAGTACATCTTGGGCCTCAAGCCTATGTACTCTGCTATGAGCGTGCCAGCACACTCGTCCTTCATCTTACCGAGGACCTTTTTGTTAACCGTGCTGTGCATGGCATGGTCCTTGGGGTAGTCACTGGTGTCGTATCTATGAATGTGTTTTGCCATGTCCTCATACACGTCTTCTGTTCGAATCTCCATCAGCAGGGAGTCCATGTCCATGTACAGCACTTTGCATCTGTCGCCGTACTGCTTCTTGAGCTCGTTGTAGTATAAGTCGTACATCAGGTGCTTGGAGAGGTCGAGGATGCTCATCCCAACGTAGACGGGCCGGTTAAACTTGATGTGGCTCTTCCTCATGTGTAGGGCCACCAGATCGTCGGTGAATATCTTGCTCTGGTTGAATGCCGTTCTTGTAGAGGTTCTTCTCGAAGTCACTGGTAGCCAGCTTTCGCAGGTCCGTGTTCATTCTGATGTAGGGCTCCATCCATGGGCTCTGGTCGAACTTGAGCACCCTATGGGTTTTAGTCAGCCTCATACCCAGCGACAGGTACAGCTGCAGGTTACGATAGTGAACGATGTACTTGGTCTTGTTCATCAAGTTGGGTACGAGTTTTTCGACGTTGGCTAGCTTATTACCCCCCACCCTCCTTTGGTAGTCGGACATCCAGTCCGGGTTCACCATCAAACGTTCTGGGGCCAGGGGGGTAGCTGTTGTGTGACTTATGTAATGCTGTTGGGTACTCCAAGTCAACTTCGAGTATGTAAGCTACCCCCGAATCCGGCGGTATACTCATGACGTCTATCTCAGGCACCCACTCGAACCCCCTGATGGGTAGATACTGGCTGATGGCCCAACCGTACAGGTTGTTGGCGTCCAGATAGAGGATAGATAGATTAATGGGTTTGCTAGCATCGTAGCCCTTCACGTACTTATTGTTGGCTCTTGCGTAGTGTTTGGCAGCCATGGAGATCCCACCTCGCAATCCTTTCTCAATCAACAGGTGCATGTTGTAATCGGTGAGGAGTTCCAGCTTAACTCTGGTCTTTTTCAGAAAGGCATCCCAAGAGAGACCGGGGCTGGTGTAGTACCATGCTGGGTCGAGTTGATACTGCTTGAAATACGTCCTCCTAAACGTCTCGAACGTTGGAATATATTGATCACGCGGTGACCCTCCATTGGGCTGATCCTGTGCACGATCGTTTTGTTGCCTTCGTGCCCAAAGACGTTGACGGCTATATCATTCTGTTTCTCGATTTTGGTGACCTGGGATATGGGGGTGGGTTCGTCTATACCGTCCCAGTTGAGCCCGACGTCTTGGGGATAGCTCGTAGGTCTGTTTGAATTAACGTCGGTCGGAAACCAGGTTGACCTAATCGCTAACTTCATGCAATCCACCCCTCTGTTTTTGATGTTGACCATGGCTTGTTTCTTTTTGTAGTAGGGGGGCAAGTCTAGGTACGATCTAGCTATGTCTAGATAGAGTTTATGGATTTTATCCACGACCCACCCGGAACCCCTGTGTGTGAAGCGTTCCAAATATTCCCGTATTTGTTGAAGACTGGTATCGATGGACTCGTCTATAGTCTCGGCATGAGTCATGACTTCTTGTTTACCCCGGAAGTAAGGCTGAACGTACTCAACGGCACCATTCTGCTGTTTATCAAGCGACATCTTTGCCGTTATTTGAAACTTTAGACTTCCCAAATCGTTCAGTTCCTCATTAACTTTGTCAGCGATCAGCGGCTTGACGTCGCCGATTTCTATTTTCTTATCCACATGCATGCCCCAGCCTCTCAGATAGTTACCTACAGCGTGTTCAGTGCGCACGAACTCTAGATCAACGACTCTGTGTTGATGTAACAGTTCAACGAGCTCAGGCTTCCTCATACGGGAATAACCTACTAACCCCAGCTCTCGGGCTTCCTGTTTGAGTTGTTTCAAAGTGTTGGGACGTACGGGGTCGTGCAACAGTGCGACTAGCCCGGCTTTCCTCATACAGGAATAACCAGTCAACCCCAGCTCTCTGGCTTGGCGTTTGAGTTGTTTCACCGTGGGAGGGGGTTGTATGTCGAGTAATCTAAACAATTGGGGTCTCTTCATTCGGGAGTAACCCACTACACCTCGTTCTCTCACAATCTGCTTGAGCTCTCGGACAGTAGGCATTGTTACACCCAGGTGTATACAATCTCTAATTGGGCCGCCAACAAGGGAGGTAACTCCTCCACCTGCTCACCGCAAGGTTCCATTAAGGTTGGAGGAGTTACCTCCCTTGTTGGCGGCCCAATTAGAGATTGTATACACCTGGGTATAACAATACTGATTATTAAAGGGGTCGATTATTAAAGGGGTCCTCCTCGAGGTCCTCCCACAGGTAAAGCCGGTGTTCCGGGGGAATGGGGAGGAAGTAGGACGCCATGCCGGTGTAGATCTGCACCATTGTCGAGCCTATAGTCTTCGTCATCTCGGCCCCGAGCCGGGACTCGTATCTCGCGTACAGCTTATCGACCTCATCGGCGGACAGTTTCTGGATTTTATCAGGGGTATAGTCCCTAAAGTATTGTTAGGCTTTACCACCGACCGCCAGCGCTACCAGTTTCTCTCGCTTGTCGTCATCAGGCAGTATCACTTGATTATCCCCCTCCACCAACAGTTGTTCGAGCAGGTCGTCGCACTCCATCCTATAATATAACAAGCGATTCTTAACTCTAATGATATAATAACCGATACAGGCGAAACACAGCGAGATGAAGGTGAACTAGTGAACAATGTGGGGAAACTGAACGAAATTGATGAGCACATCGCTTGCAAGAAAATAAAACTCAGGCTGACGAGTCTCTGAAACCCATCATCGAAAAACGGTTGCGTGACTTACAAGACAAGGGCGGACTTGATTGGAATCCGCTTCCTCGAACCCGGAAGCCCTCCGATCTCATATCAACCGCGCATGCGGGAAACCATCGATCTAGTCCTGAATGAGGACACAACGTTGGCTGACAGGATCCGAATCCTCTTCCGAGAGCAAGGGATCACCATTGCCAGCATACTGACTGCATTGGGCTTCATCATATCAACCCTGGTCGTATCGCTGAGTGGGGGTCCACCAAGTGGTGGTACACCCACCCCATCAGGCGATGTCAGAGACTGGATAAAAAAAAACATCTGAAATCACTCGGAGAAGCCCTGGCTAAACTTGCTGGTAAGGCCGCCGAAGCCCTGCCCGGCATCCTGGGTAGCATCGTCTCGTGGCTGCTGAGCACGCTGTCGAAAACAGTCACGTGGCTCGGCCAAAACCTGTGGGCAGCCATCATCGCAGTGGCCGGCTGGTGTACGTCTCGGCTAAGGAATTTTAAACCAAATGAGCCCGGCCGCGATCCCCCCAACCACTAGCGCTGTTTTACGATCTATATGCTGTCGATTTTCAGCCACCCAGTGTGGTGGTAGGGGTTGTGGTGCTGGTTGAACACTGGGCTCCGGGGGTGGTACGACTATGCCCGTTTCACCCGTGGGAGGGGGGGACGTGACTCACGTTGATGCCTGCATTGACACCCAACTTCTGGTCGGCCATGGCTATGACTATTTCGTTGTTGTAGCCTACTGCTTTTTTGACTCTCAGTTGCATGTCGCTCGGGGCCATGTACAATCCCACGTCGAACACGTAGTTGACTTTAGACCGGGCGTATTCTAATACGTGTTGGTAGCGTTTGATGGCACTCGGCAGATCGTCCGGGGCAGCGATAGCATCCTCAACGTTGACCATGAACTGTTTCTGCGCGTCGTTAGCAGTCCCCTTACCAAGGATGTTGGAACGCTGTTTGCCACTCGCGCACCCAACAGCGCCCACGCGTGCGTTCGAACCGAGTCGTTCAATCTGGTGACACCGCACGAAGTAAACCCTTTTGACGTGTCCAGCATATATACTTTCCAATTGTCTTCAACGTAAGGGGGTTGCTCGACCTTTTGGATGGTGAAACCAACGTCGCCTGTAAACTCCATACGATCATCTCGCCATTCGTTATTTTCGACAGAGCAAATTCTGGCGAAGTAAACCTCGTTTCAGTAGATCATCGCTGGCTTCTTTCACCGGTTTTGGCCCACTGTGTATGGGTTTAGGAACGAGGTTGGAGAATGCATGGAAGAAATTACCCGAACTAAACATATTGTGCTTCATAAAGTCTAGCACTGTATCTTTTCGTAATGCTTTTACGGAAAGTCCATCACTGTACGGAATACCCAACCCGTGGTTCACTCCTCCTGGTATACGCCAATCCGTTTTCGGATCGATTCCGAATTCACCACAAATCCGTTCGTAAGCACGCCGATCATGCAGATTGTTTGATGCATCCCACACCTTGTCCTGTGGAAGCGGGGCGCTGATCTCTTTGAGGATATGCCTAACCTGGTAGTACACGTGAAACATGAACACAGAGCTACTCAGCGCATCACGCCGAGTGTCGGTCAATGTCAAGCCACACCCCGCTGTAGCGCACCACACGGCGAAGTTGAGTTGATTCTGCCAGAACTGCATCCGGTTGTTGTACCAAGCGTGGACTGCCTTGACGTTCATCACCGAAAGCCTATACCGTTCGAACACATCATGAACTGGGCTCCAAAGTACAACCCAGCAACGTCGACCACGATCTTCATATTCGTGAAGTCTATGTCCATCTTAGGGTAAAACACTCCTGGTTTGTACATTTTTAAAGTATTATTTAATGGGTATATATACTCTAACATGTACGTAACACTTCTAGGAATAACGAGCGGTGAGTCCGTTCAGCTGATGTACGCGATCGATAACACGTCAGGCCAACTCGAAGTCGCACTCTGCGATATCACCTACCTACCGCGATGGACCAACATCAACACCAACAACAATAAGCTGTTCGTCAGTGGCGCCCGCACCCAGATAATCGACGGCTACTACAGTGTGTGCTCACTAAGTGATGAGGTCTTCAAACCCTTGGGAGCCGAACTCTAGATGAATGACTCAAACGGCACAGTGGTGTTAACCAACAACGGAATAAACCCCTTGAGGCTCGGCCGACCATTGGTGAGGACACTCGGGATGCCGCCGGACGAGATAAAACCCACAACTACCGTCACAGGCACGAAGTTACCCGACCTAGTACCGTACCGAGAGCTGTGCATTCATCTCTGTCAGTTGAGCACAACGGACAACATTCAAGGTGGACACCCTTCCACGATACTGAGAGCCGTACCAGTGAAAACGGAGAAATACAACGACGGCACAACCGAGTCGTTTTCACCGCGGCAGTACAAGAGGTTAACTCGGGGCACCATCCCTGAGTTGGTAATATCGGTTTTAGATATAAAGCATAACCCTGTGAATATAGGATACCTCAGCCTAACGCTGCACATAAAATGACTAGCGCACAAGGTCCCGGAATGAGGTTGAAAAAATGCGTCAATGGGGGGATCTCCGACCTCGGGGACACTATACGAGGTAAACTATACGCCTTACAGCTTAAAAGCAGCATTTACAAACGCGTTGAAGTCCCCTCCATCGGTAGAACCCTAGGTGATATAGTAGATACCTCAGCAGCGGCCCTCAACACTCAGTTCGACATAGTCCGCATCGGTGATGATAGATGCTCGGTATACCCATCGTTCGGAGGCAAACTGTTCGACTTAGAAGATGTTGAGAGCACGACCGTTGCTCGAAACAAGCCATATACACTCGTCTTCACCGACGCCGACAAGTGGGTGTTGTTGCCCTCTTACGACTGGTTTCTCAACATTAGTCTCGGCTCCCCCTATGTGTTCACGGAGAACAAAGACAACTACATAAAGAAAGTCGTGAACAACGGAACCCTGCTCGTGGCTTACATCCCGGCGCATAGACGTAACGTTATCATCAGCCCACTCTCGAGTATGGCGGCCCACATGCTATCGAGCAAGCCGGGGGTGCAAGACATGAAGTTGGAGGTGGTGTCTGAATTCGCCGGCGTAGTCAAAATCCTGGAAGGGCTACCAGCAAATTCCACGCTGGTCATCCAAGTCTACCTAGGTGAACCATCGCAGGATGAAGTCGAAATCGTGAAGGGAATCACACTCTGGTGGGTGAAACGGCACCAGTATCAGGTTTGCACTGTTTATGTGCTGGTCGGTGTGTCGACTCCCACACCAGTCTGCAGGGGGTCACCGTGACCGTGGAAGACACGATATCCCTCACCGATATCGTCCTACCCGACAACATACACCTCATGGGGTTGAAGTGCACCCCTGAGAGGTTATCAAGAAAACAATTGGAAACTATCTTGTAATAGTATCTAGCAATGACCAATTTTCGCCCAAACATCACGCTCGAGGATCTAGGGAACGTGGAGGGGTTCGATTGGGGTGATGAAGACCCCTTGTACGTCCTGTGCTTTACAGGCGACGTGTTTAAGCAGGCGAACCTAAGATTCTGTAAAGAACCCGAATGGTTTATCAACTTAACCCTCACAGCACCTTACGTCTCCATAAACAAAAATTGGGGTGTCTCCGAAATTAGGAACAACGGCGTCTGGCTCACGTCTTTCATACCGAATTCTGATAATATAAGAGTTTCCCAAAGAACAATCTACTCAGGCAACATGTTATATTCATCTGAGGACTCAAGTTTAAGGGCCGACTTACCTGATATCCTACCAAATCCTATGACTGTGAAACCAAACTCAACGCTCATCATAGAAGTCCTTCTTGGAGACACTGCTTTGAGTTCCTGCTGGCAACTTTTACCTGGGTTGACAATAAATTGGAAAGCTGTATATGATTTGGGGGGCCGACGTTGTCGTATCATCAGTCACTCAGAATCGGACATGTTAGTTGAACCTTCACTGGTTCAGGTAGAAGAAAATGCACCTATTAGCCTTTCCCAGATTTTCCTGAACGAGAACCTAGCCCTTATAAGCCTCAAATACATTGATGCTCATTTTAAAAGCGACGAATTAAAAAATATCTTGTAGTATATATTATACACACAGGATGGGACTGTACCCAGTCGTAGAGGAAGTAGCGAAGACACTGGAAACCGTAGACGGGTTTCGGTTGAAACAGTTATGTGATGTAAAACGCCAACTAGAACAAGACCGCGACACACGGGCAGCATTGTACAAGAAGTACCATAGAGCTTTCAATGCCGTGGATGGGGTTGATACCGCCCTTATGACAACCAGCATGGGACTAGGGGCGGTAGGTGTCGGGTTGTTGGCCACCATCGTAGCCGCACCCATAGTGCTAGGCATCGAAATAACAGCTGGGGTGTCAGGGTTGGTGGGGTTGGTGTTTAGGTTTGCGTCACGCAATCTGCATCGTAAAGCGTTGAAGCACGAGATCAGGGCTCTGGCTGAAGCAAAGCTGAATACGGTAGGCGACCACATCCCCACCGCACTCACTGACAGTAAAGTCTCCGAGGAGGAGTTTCGTTTGGTCCTCTCTGAACTTGCAAAATATCACGAAATGAAACGAGAGATTCGAAACAAGTCTCGTAAAAGCACTGTCATCAGCGAAGACGAGAAAAAAAAGTACATAGAACAGGGGATACAACAAGCCCAGCAAGCCTTCATTACGAAAACCAAAGAAATCATAGGAGATTCACGTTAAACTGTTTTGCTGAGATCAACATCATGTAGGGCAGCCACGGGCCACCGTCAGAGAGGAATCACGGCACAATGTTACCCCCCAAGCAAAATATTTAACACTTACCTTGTCGAGTGATCCCAATAGTATCCTGTCAACTGTTTCCTGTCAACACGACGACATAGTGTCACGTGATCAGGAAAGTGTTGGTTCAAGTCATAGTGACCAGGAAGTTAACTGGGAGTTCAACCCTGGTATATACAATAGCGGGGAGAGATAAGGGCCTGACTAAAGCTTTATTTCATAAATGAAGCTTTATAGAGGCTTTTGTTGGACTTGATCTCGTACCCCCAGTGTATATACTACTAGTGTCGTTCCTGCCATCCGCTCACTTAACAAGGCACCTGACATACCTATCTGGTTTGGTGGTTCACCTTTGGCTATCATTGTGATTCTCATACCTCGAGGTGACATGTTGTGGGTGACTGTTGTCCTGTGTTTGGGGTACTCCCTCGCTGTGCCTCTCGGGCAGGTAAAGTAACCCAGCATACATCTCCTTTCAATACTGGGCACTTGCACAGACTGGGGCTATTCTATTAATTGATAATGGTCCCAAATCATTGAGTGCGTGTATTGTTCTATGCTATGTAAACCAAAAGTCACTGCGTTCTGTAATCTGTAATCTGATTGGTTGAAAATCATGATCGAATGGTATTCGATTCCCGGAAATTCGCTGTATAATAATACGTACAAACATCGCTCACACCATTGTATTGTTACGTCGTCAGCTGTGATGACGGCAAACAAATCAAATTGTGACGTAAAGTCTGAATGAGGTCACAAATGAGCAGTTCCAGATGCTACCATGGGAGACAGCCGAAACGCCGGCTGATGACATTTCACTGCTGTACCCGTACTCGATGTCAATGAGTGCAGACACAAAAACGTGTGTGGACCTTTTGGTTTACTTTTGTGTTTACAATGTCGATAAACATCATGTGTTTGCCAATTTCCGTGTTTGCACGGGAATATTTCATTTGAAACCTCCGACTGACGCCGTCGGTTCCAAATGAATTCCCGTGCTTCAAATACTCAATAACAGCCGGAAATTGGCAAACACATGATGTTTATCTCCCTAATCATGCTTGTTAGGAAGCGAATCTGCAGTAATGCCTGAACAACTAGTCTAATCCACTGTCTCCGTTGGATAAAGCATGACTTGCCTGTTACCTAACTTTTGAAAATCGTTTTGCTTTGTCATTTCAGGTCCCGTCGACACCAGGTGAGATAAAGTAATCATTTCGGAACAACGGTGTATCGGAATGCCTTATGAATGCAATTCTTGCAGTTCTTTTTAATGGACATTTTTGTTCAAAACAATGTATCGATGGACACGCACTTTGCTTATTTGAGCATCATATGTGCAGAGCTACAGATAATCTTTTGGGTCATTGAGTTATGTACTCGCTTGTGTTCTTCTCAATTGGGTATCCTAATTTTCCTTTGAGTAACCAAATAAATTGTACTCACCTCACTCAAACTCAATTGGGTATTTTGCCATTTTCCATTAATTTTGAAAACATAATAAAGTTTAAATGTTAGTGTTTGTTATTTATATTTGATCTGTAATTTATAAAACGATAAGAAAGACTGCAAGTTGTCTAGTTCATGTCCTGAAGTAGAACCTCTCAGTATACCTCAGTTATTTTACCTAACCACCGGTACGCAGGCTGAGATTTGACAGTTTTTAGTGTACGCATGTAAGATCACATTTATTGAGTATTTACAAAAATTCAAGCGTACTTGTACGCAATATAGTCTTAATAGAAATTGAGTTTTCACATAATTATTTGCGTAATTTACGCAGATACGCAGCTTATCTGTACCTCTGTATGTGTATCAAAATATTATCTGTTTTCTCCTGGACATAAGTAGATCGATGCTTATGCTGTTGATCGCTGGGTTGTTTTGTCCAGATTGGATTATTTACAGAACGCCGCCATATAGCTTGAATATTGCTGAGTGATGCGTTAATCAACAAACTAGCGGGTTACATAACATAACTTAACCTTGAAAGAAAGCTAGGGTCAGTTCTACATACAAACAAGTATATGCTCAAGCAAAGTAACGTCTGTGTCTACCCCTGACCAAGGAATTCTGTATACCTCCTGATAATGATGACATATGTTGTACAATTGTATAGTTCTTTCAGAGACCAATGAGGATTTCCCGGAGGAAAACCCAGGTAAGTCAACTTTACTGATCCTTGTTAAACATGGATTTAGTAAATTGTAATAGAGAAATCAGTATCCGTATTGTCACTATCATAATTAATCATTAATCAAACCCTGTGATTTCCAGTCAGGATGCGTCTCCTGGGTCCCGATCAACAAAGCATTTATAGAGCTACGACATTCGTAAGCCTATGGTAAACAATGGAGTTACGACAGATCGTAACGTTACGGCTGGTCGTAACTCTACGAACGCTTCGTGGACGTGGGTCCAGACCATGATTGTTCCACCCAGCGATGTGATTCCACTTGTTTGTGGCCACTTGTGGTGTGGTGTGGGTGTGGTGGTGGTGGTGGTGGTGAAGCATGTACAATGTGAATGACCCCATCCTCCCCCATTTCATGTACAAATTCAGTTACCGCCCTCTCCCCTTACCATAATTTCTAAGCATAATTTTATGTACAAAATGATGGCAAAACACACACACACACACACACACACGCACGCATGCACGCACGCACGCACGCGGAGGCTACTCCGAATTAATCTGCGCAATTCTCTATCTTGTTGAGGGTACACACGCGATCGGGGTTTGAGTCATAGGCAAACTCAAATCTTTTAGTGCGATATAACTGGCGGTGAAGATATTCATCTGAAAATAAATAAACAAGAACATGGAAACGTGATGAATACGCACTGGGAAAATTCAGAATTCTATTTGTCCATGGCCACAGTGTTAGCCAGTTTAACAATAATGTCATTTAATCACCAGTTTGATCATTTATTGCAGGACTCTTTGAGGGAGATATCGAGCTTAGACCTGGACAGAACCCACTGGTGAGATTATTTTAGAAAATTGGGGGGTAAGCCTCTTGCATTTACGTTGATGTCTCAACATATAAATGGTGAATATATCAGTAAATTATATACGTATCTATAGTAAATTTATACAAATGTGTTTTTTAAGCCGCATTTCTCACGAGAACAAGTAGGTTGAAAGAATTCTGTGGTTGGTTCGGGACCTGTCAATGTTTCAGGACCGCAAAGCCTACAGAGACATGTAGCCTCGTCCTACAAGTCCTGTTAATGTTTCAGGACCGCAGTGCCTACAGAGACATGTAGCCTCGTCCTACAAGTCCTGTTAATGTTTCAGGACCGCAGTGCCTACAGAGACATGTTGTAGCCTCGTTCTACAAGTCCTGTTAATGTTTCAGGCCCGCAATGCCTACAGGAACAGAAACTACAGATGGCCAGGAGGCGTTGTGCCCTACGTCATCGACACTCACCACTTCTGTATGTACATGTATAGTTGTTGTGTACGTATATATAAAAGACACTAGTAATATGATGAAGTATTGTCGCATTCGATGTGTATTGAAAACAACAATGGTGATCACAACTTCTATAGTTACAGAAGTTCCATTGCACTTTGACCATGGAACTTTCCATATCGTTTTCTTTATAATTCAATATACCACACAAAGGATTTGTTTGAACTAAGTGTCTTATACCGTGTTGATTAACAAGATAGCAAGGTCACCTGTATTATAATTCAATATACCACACAAAGGATTTGTTTGAACTAAGTGTCTTATACCGTGTTGATTAACAAGATAGCAAGGTCACCTGTATTCTCAAAGTTTGTTAAGGATATGACGCGCACAAAGCAGGATCAAAGATGCACATGTCATACTTGAGAGGAGAAGTGCTCGAAATCAGGGCGATTTGAAAGAACAGTAACACTACTGGTTCGGTAACATTACATGAAAGCTATCAACGGTCATAGACGCATCCACAGTCAGATCGCATTTGGAAAATCGTCAAAGATGGCAAGCATCTGCATGTCATGGTAAACAAGTATTTGTCTGTAATGGGTTGTCCGTGATGGCAAGGTTTGTGTTTATCTCAGGCTGCGATTATGCCACGATTATGCCGACTCGACGCGAACCAAATATCGTAGTAGATATTCATGATAGTGGAACATTTTGCATATTTTCCCCTTTCTTGACGCTCTTTTATGGTTTCATACGCTCTGATACGATCTATTCGCCTTCTTACGAGTGGATATCCGATCAGTTGCGCTTCAATGAAGATCTGTTGCGAATATTTGACGATCTGCAGCAACTTTTTACGACCATCGCGATTAGAGTATACGAACTGTTGCGATGTTGTTCGTTTTGAGACGTCCATAACGATCTGCTACTTTTTGTTACCTTCTGTCTAGACAAAGAAGGGCGATTAAACACGATTCTCGGACAGCAGGAGTTACTTTGGAGCCCTTTCCTTGCCCTTGCCTTTTTTCGATCCCATCTCCTATATTCTACAATGCAAATGACGATGAAATAGTGTGATATGGCTTGCAGTTGCATCACAATGAATTTCGTCTGGCAGTGTGAAACAATTTGTAGGAAAGCACACCAAACTCAGAAGAACATGTCGCAGTACAAGGGAGAGTAATAGATCGTGATATATCGTGGACGTTATTCGTAGTACAGCGTGTTAAATAATTCATAGACATACATTGAATCGTGACACAGGGCAGGAGATCTGAATAGAACCGCAATAGATCTTGGTAGAATCGTGGGACAATGGGAACTAACATCTGCTACTCGTTATTACGATGTATTTTGATCATCCCGACACGTTCCATTGCGCTTTTTACGCTTTCTAACGCTCTTATACGATTTGTTCCGATGCCCACACCTTACTATGCATTACCACGTTCTAAAACGATAGCCACAACTATATATCGTGGCAAAATATTGAACATGTTTAATATTTTGCCACGATTATCAAGATGCCACCACGATTTGGATCTGAGATCCTTCACGCTTTTTAAGATGAGTTCGAACAAATTAAAATCGTGGCCATCGTGGTCTAATCGTAGCGTAGTGTAGACTCAGCATAAAGTGGCTGGGCGCCATTCTCAAAGCGATCGCAGGGTAACGTAGCGTAATACAATTGGCTGTATGTGTATGTGTGAAAGGAAAAGATTGTCTGTATAAGGTTTCACTTTTAGTAAAAATTACCAAATGTTGTTATAAAATACTGATGATCTTTTACTCTCTTAATATTATTGGCAATCTGATTGATTTAATCCCGAATGAAAACAGTACCTTGTGCAAGGCAAATGTAATATATTGTCCAAAAACTATTTCATTTTCTTCTCGATGTTTTATAATAGCCGAAATTAATGACACGTGTGCATAAATGGCTATTTTTATTTTATTCATTCACTGACAAGGTGTTTGGATTTGTTCACAGTTCATAAAAAGGGACAATGGTTGCGAGACAGTATGACACTTTTGCAAGAAAATACGTGATGTATTTGGATTTGGTGTGTACATCTGAAAGGAGACTTCCTCAATTTAGTTTCAGGTGTAGGTAGATTTAGTGTCAATTGGATTTAGTTTGAACACGCAAAATCGATATCAACACATTAAAGCTTTGGACAACATCTGTTGAAAGAAATCTATATCTACGTTTTTTCGTTCCCAGTATAGGACATCTATAGTATATACTACTTTATACTGCTATTTAATGCTATGTACTTGAATAGGGATAGTTAGATGACATGTTATGAAGTATATTGAGTTTCTAGTTCGGAAAATATGCTGATGTTTCTTGAACAGGGTACCAATATCTAAAAATAAACCAAACAACAACGAAAGCAAAAACAATCCGAACCAGATATTTTTAAAGGACTACCAAACTGGGAAATGATCATGTTTACCATTTTCAAGGAATATGTTTCTTCTGAAAACTTTACAAGTGCTTCCTTCCTAAATGTGTTTGTTGGTAACTTTCAAGTTGTCCATTTTTTAAGAGCCATGACAGAAGAAGATATTTTCTGGTGTTTTTGAAAGACCAATACATACACCAAACCTGTTACAAATATTTTGATGTTTTGATGACATCCTGATAATATCCTGATGACATGGATGATGAGGTCTTGACAAGCACCTGTTGGAATCATTACCACAATTGCATGCTCCTGTCGCCACACGTCCAAAGATCGCGTCTAACTGTATAAAGAGGACATTAATCATTTTACGACTTGGTGTGCAGAAAACCACTTCCTCTTAAATGTCACAAAGACAAAGGAACTGATAATTGACTTTCGGAGTAAACCCACAGAAATGCTTCCAGTGATTATCAACGGTGAATGTGTTGAGACAGAGTCGGAGTATAAGTATCTGGGAACCTTCATTGACTCTAAGCTGAACTGGAACTCTAACACTGAAGCCCTATGCAAAAAGTGTCAACAACGTCTTCATCTCATGCGTAAACTGAGATCTTTTAATGTTAACCCATCCGTGATGTCATCTCTTTATGTAACATTTATTCAGAGTGTTTTAACATTTTCCTTCCATTGTGTGTACGGGTCTCTCTCAGTTCATCTCAAATCTAAAATAAACAATATTGTTAACACTGCAAGTAAAATCGCTGGAGTCAGATTTGAATGTTTATAATCAATATATATAAATCGTGAATCAAGCTGTCAAAATCATATCTGACCATACTCACTACTTAAATTCGGAATACAACCTCCTCCTTTCAGGCCGCTGCTACAAAGTTCCAATTGTGAAAACTAAGAGAGCCCGTACATCCTTTATTCCAAGTACCATACATCTCTTAAACAAATGTGAAGATACATAACTCAAAGAATTTATGTAAGTATGTTTGGTATCTCTCTAATGTGTCAGTAGCTCTGCTGATGTAACACAAAAGGCATTAAAGTATTATTCTATTCTCTTCTATAAAACACAGTTGCGTTTCCACAAAAGCCAGAGAACAGGTTCTCGTGTAGTGTACCTGGTTGGCCCGCATGGATCTACGGGAGCTCCAGTCAGAGGGCACCTTGCTTCTTGTTGATCAGCAAATGCGTTAGTAGCAATGGTGTCTTCTGGTAACAATGTTCCATTGTCTGGTTAGCTTCCTCAGAACAGCATACAATCCACCAGGCCATGCAGACCATCTCCGACAAAACCAAACATAACGGCAAAGCGTGTATCACCTTTAAACCACGTTCCCATGAATCAGCGTACATCAAGTACCAGGGTGGATCAGGGTAGGTGAAGAATACCGGTGCTGATGAGCAGGTGTTAGTGTGGGTGAGGTAAGATGAGATGAGATAATTAGGTGTTGAGGTATTTGTGTGGAGGGACTGTGGGTGAGATATGGAGGTATTTGTGTGGGTGAGATATGGAGGTTTTAGTGTGGGTGAGATATGGAGGTATATTTGAGATGAGATATGGAGGTTTTAGTGTGGGTGAGATATGGAGGTTTTAGTGTGAGTGAGATATGGAGGTTTTAGTGTGGGCGAGAAAAGCAGGTTTTATTGAGGCCGAGATATGGAGGTGTTAGTGTGGTTAAGATATGGAGGTTTTAGTGTGGGTGAGCTATGGAGGTTTTATTGAGGGTGAGATATGGAGGTGTTAGTGTGGGTGAGATATGGAGGTTTTATTGAGGTTGAGATATGGAGGTGTTAGTGTGGGTAAGACATGCAGGTTTTTGTGCAGGTGTGAAAAGCAGGTTTTATTGAGGGTGAGATATGGAGGTGTTAGTGTGGGTAAGATATGGTGGTTTTAGTGTGTGTGAGATATGGAGGTTTTGTGTGGGTGAGATATGGAGGTTTTGTGTTGGTGAGATATGGAGGTTTTTGTGTGGGTGAGATATGGAGATTTTTGTGTGGGTGAGAAAAGCAGGTTTTATTGAAGGTGAGATATGGAGGTGTTTGTGTGGGTAAGATATGGAGGTTTTGTGTAGGTGAGTTATGGAGATTTTTGAGTGGGTGAGATATTATTATTATTATTTATTTTTTTATTATAGGACATTTATATAGCGCACATATCCAGGCAACTACTGCATGCTCAAGGCACTGGTATTTTTCCCCTCGATCATTGGATGTCAATCACAACGGCACATCGTATTATCAATCTTAACTCCCTGGGGAGTATACATGGATATGGAGGTTTTGTGTGGGTGAGATATGGAAGTTTTAGTATGGTTAAGATATGGAGCTTTTTGTGTGGGTGAGAAAAGCAGATTTTATTGTGGGTGAGATATGGAGGTTTTTGAGTGGGTGAGATATGGAGGTTTTTGAGTGGATGAGATATGGAGGTATTGGTGTGGGTAAGATATGGAGGTTTTGTGTAGGTGAGATATGGAGGTTTTGTGTAGGTGAGATGTGGAGGTGTTAGTGTAGGTTAGGAATTGAAGTATTAGTGTTGTTATCTGCCTTTTGTGGGAAATCAGAACTAAAAAGTAAAGGAATATATATATGCTGTGATGTTCCAGATGCCATACCCCTGTAGGGTATCACCACAGCATGTCTGGTGTGACCCTTGGAAGTGGCTGTGGCCAAATCGGAACCATCATGCACGAGACTCTCCATGCTCTGGGTTTCTGGCACGAGCAGAGCCGCCCCGACAGAGATGGCTATGTCAGCATTAAGTGGAGCAACATCCAGCATGGTATGGACATACACCTCCATTGTCAAATCTCCCTGTTGGTTTTCTTAAATTTGACGGTCTTATCAGAGTACTGAAGTTACAAAATTATATCCCGGAAATGAAATCAGAAATTATTCGTGAGCCTCGACTGAATATTTCAGGTCGTGAGCACAACTTCGACAAGTATTCAACCGCCATGATTGACACCCTTGGACAGCATTATGACTACGGGTCCGTCATGCACTACAATGCATACAGCTTCGCCATCGACCGCAGGAAGCCAACCATTGAAGTCAAGCAGAAGGGAGCAGTCATTGGGCAGAGAACTCACCTCAGTCCTATTGACATCAAGAAAATTCAGCTCTACTATGAATGTTGAGATGTACATGCACAGGGTGTTTAGTCATTAAAGGGAGTTGATGCAAGTCCAGTGTTCCTATAGCCTTCAGTTCTTGTGCTTATCTGCCTGTCATGGCGAGAGCACACATCAGACAGACTAGAAAAGCTGGAGGTAAACTGTATGTCACTATTCGGTGACTTAACCAAATCTCTTTTCATTGGCTGTTTTTAAAGGTCACATGCAACCAAAAAATCAAACATAATTAAAACACAATTATCACTTACTCATGACATATAATATACATTGCTGGTAATGAAAAAACATATAAACAAAATTATAAGCGTACAATCGCAAATCAAAAGTGCAAAATTGTGTACTTCGGTTTACTCCCCAAGAAACGAAGCAGCCGGGATACCGAACCCAGTCAGAGCGGGTGGGGGTGCACTCAAGTGTAACGGCTGGTTCATTTGCAGATGCCTTCACGGCTCATTGTGTGTGTATATATAGAGATGCTGGGTTTTGTAAATACATGCTCATTTTTTTGTGTATAACATTTTGCAATCAACAGACATCATAACATGTCATGTGTTCAAGTATCACACCTGCCTGTCTGTGTAATTACATAATGTGACAGAGACCGAACTCGGGCCATAAATCAATGCATTTTGTTTATGGTGTATATCCTGATTGGTGTTAAGTTCAAATTGCATGTGGTCAGTGATAGCAGCTGTGTATTGAATATTGTCATTAGCAGACAGGCAGGCAGACACACAGGTGTCAATAAAACAAGACATTGAGTTTTGTCTGTGACAACGACATATCTATATCACAGTTAGAAATTCTGTCAACGCTAAATAATGACATTGCTTTTAAGTATCTAACTGAGAAAGTGACTCGGTAAGAAGAACGTGTGGTGAAATAGACAAATGAAATTATATAAACAGTTAATTTACTGTCATAACATATAAAAAGCTCGCGCCTGTGAGATATCAACAAAACATTAGAAAAATAGCTCACACCAAAGCCTTCACCGAGTATTCACTGGACAACCCGCTTCCAAGCTGCGCGAACCTATTTCACTGCGCACGTGCTATGAGCGCAGCCCAGCTGTTGAAACCCGTTTTCCCCAGAAAATTCGGGGGAAAATTAGTGAAACGTTTGAACTCCGATTTCGCGCGGTTTTTTTTCATCGCGGTTTTTTTTAACTTTATAAGTTGAATTTGCATTTTTGAGGATTTGTTTCGGTAGGTCCATACCGAAAGGTATCAGAATCTGCAAAGTTGTGTTTTACGTTGCATGTAACCTTTAAGCTTTCTCTTGAGCTCAACTCATTCAATAAAATGGCCAGTCTCTTGTCATAACAACACAATGGGTATGGTCACAGTTTTTATATTCAGCTGCTTGTACAAAAGACAGAAAACAAACATGATTTAAATATACAAGTAAACATCCATCCAGAAAACAAAGGCAAACATTCATGATAAGCATGCTATGCTTATATTGCATACATTGACTTTTTGCAATCTCAGAAAAGAACACAGATCAATTCTGTCAAAACATTTGATTTTCAACTTCGTACACCACTGTCTGACAAAACAAACTTCAGGAGAAACTTAATGCATTGATCCATGGGCTCCTGTAACAGAATTGGTTACCATAGATACACTGACATATCTATGTTTGGAGATTCAGGTAGGTTTGTCAAAAATGAAGACAAGTGTCATCTGAAGTTTACTGAGAAATAAAGAATACATGAAAAGATGGACCTCCTCATTTTACCATCTATCTATAGTTTGGGGCAGATATTCAATAGGCAACCTCATGGGCAGCAGCTGTGCTCCCCTTCTTGCAGATCTACTTCTAATGCATAAGACTGGCTAAGTCAAAGAAAATCTGACCTAGAAGTTAAGCAAAGGCCTCTAGTATATTCATGATCTAATATAGTTCAATAACTGTCCAATAACCAATTACCCTTCACTGACTACCCCACAACAAATGTCGGAGACCAGTGACACTGCACAACCTGTACCGTATTCATGTCTGTGGATAAAGATTCTGAGTCTCTTGAAGGCTCGATGACAACAGACAACTATTCTTTTCTGTAAGCAGTTTTCCAGCAGCTCCACAGCTTTTGTGTTGATATTTCACATTGTTTTAGGTACATTTGAGCATACTCGTTCTACCAAGACTTCAAACAGAAGTCACACAACTCTTGCTCAGTTGGTACATCAAGGTACACCATTCAAGACCTCAGTAAGCTTTCAAAAGTGTTATCATAGCCATGGAGGATATTTCCAAGTATCCCCTGTCAGTGACAAAATGGTGTCTGATGCAGTTCCGTGTTTTGATTTTACCAAATGTTTGCATGTGTTTTTGCAGGTGAACAACTGGCTTGCTTTTGCATAAGTTTGTGAGTGAGTGAGTTGGGTTTTACGCTGCTTTTAGCAATATTCCAGCAATATCACGGCGGGGGACACCATAAATGGGCTTCACACATTGTGCCCATATGGGGATTTCGAACCCGGGTCGTCAGCGTGACGAGCCGACGCTTTAACCATTAGGCTACCCCACCGCCCCCGCATAAGTTTGTGATGGTTCCGGCCAGTGTAGGATATGCTCACCTTGCTGTGAACACCTGTTATCGTCACTATTTGACACTTGCTCATGATAATGTCGGAATTGTACAATGAAGTCTGCTTTTTGCACAGATGTCTTATGGATATTTTCGTTTTGTCACTTGTATTTACATTGCAGATAGCTTCATAAATGCTCCAGAGGAACATTACTAGTTTCAGGTTAACATGATATTGAGTGTGTTAGTGGTTCCCTCATTTAGATCTCATGTATTAAAATACATCAAACAAAATATAAGAAAATACAAGTGAAACCAAAAAAGAGAGACAAATCAGTTATTAGCTGATACGAGAAATGCAAAAAAGGGTTCTTTAGTCCAAATCTGGCTCAACATGAGACAAGGTACTTGTTGTTAGGGGTTATGTGCAGATTGTCCAGTCTGTTGGTTGTGAGTCAGTCGGGCACTGTGAGTACTGTGGGATAAGAACCTTTTCTAGCAAAATACACACTGCTTGACTGAAGACAGGCCTTGTATCAAACATATCAATGGTCACAAGTAGTTGATAATGATCAATAGAGTGAGAAATGATCTATAGATTTAGGGACTGACTATGTCATATTTTGCTCAGGAATTACCTCCCCTTTTTTGAAACAATGAAAAGACATCACACCTGTAACAAATATCCTCTGTAGGTGGGTCTCTATGGCTGTGATCACAAATATCAGCCTCGTTGGTCTGGGCCTTGTCAAACAGGAAAAGTGTGCCTTCAAGACAAGTACCGGAACCTCTTTTAAGATTTTGAAACCTTTTTTTATGTTGTGACCTTGACTTTTAACCAGAAATCATTCAAAGAATAATCTGTCAATAGTTTTAGAGTGGTATTCATTAGAAATATCACTGGCATCAAGGGTGGAACTTACAGGTAATTTGAAAAAACCCACTCATCTACTGAATCGGCAAGTAAATCCAACAACGACCCACAAGGCTCTGTAGCTCACCTACTTTTTCCTTTCTTCTTTGCATTTGCAATGAAATATTAAAAAATTCCAAAGACTAAGGTCATAAAAGAGTCCCCAAAGAAAATGTTCATTGTCTGCAGGGGGCAAAATATTCATGAGAAAAATATATAAATATAAACCCACATGACATATATATCTGATTTACACCTGCCAGTAATTCACAACTGATATAACAAATACTAACACATTGTATGGACACAACTCCACAGAAGATCTGTCCACGGCAGTTTAAGTATAGTCTTATGAAGACAGACAGTGTTTTAAAACTTCTTTTCAGTAGAATACATTAAAACCTGTTCATCTTAGAAGTCTTGCTCCTGACACAATGAGATATTACAAACCATTTTGGGAGCAACTTTTTAAAAGAGACATTCTTCCTTGCACCCAGTTTACAGCAAGATGGCCAATGTAGAGCATATGACAAAGTAGTCTCATGGATCACAAGGATCTCAAGGATCACAAGGATCACAAGGATCACAAGGATCACATGGATCTCATGGATCACATGGATCACATGGATCACATGGATCACAAGGATCTCATGGATCTCATGGATCACATGGATCACATGGATCACAAGGATCACAAGGATCACATGGATCACATGGATCACATGGATCACAAGGATCACATGGATCACATGGATCACATGGATCACATGGATCACATGGATCATAAGGATCACAAGGATCACATGGATCACATGGATCACAAGGATCACATGGATCACATGGATCACATGGATCACAAGGATCACATGGATCACAAGGATCACAATGGATCACAAGGATCACAAGGATCTCTTGGATCTCATGGATCACAAGGATCTTTGTGCATGAAGCTGGGAATATGCCACTTCAACAGAGCAATATCTGTCCGGGACAAGATGGATTCAAGCTGGTTTCTCAACCTCGTGTTCATACTTTGTCTTCATTGATTAACAACAAAGTATTTATCGCTTCGACAGGTTGTCCAGAAATAGGACAAAATGATTTCTAATAGATAGTGTGTAGGTATTTCTAATAGATAGTGTGTAGGTATTTCTTCTACTTAGAGATGTGTAAAATACAGCTCTCTGTGTATCTTAAATTTTGATTATTTCATCTGCTATTTCAAAATATATTAATCCATCTCTGATATTATCCAAATTTTCAATTTAAATTCTTTTCATCCACTTATTAATAATATATTCAAAGGGAAAGTACTTAACTAAGATGTAAGTAAAACAGATATTACAGCCTCATGATAACTGCATGTTTCATAAATATGAATGTCTCCATTGTCAAGTCAAAGAAAGGTGGTCCAAAGTCTGTAAGCAAGGACAACTGGCAATCATCCATTAACAGTTTCAACAAACAGATTTACAACTTACAGATTACAATACAATACATACAAGATATTTACCTCTGACACTAACATCAAAATGTTACAAGAAATTAATGACCTCAGTAACAAGAGAAAAAGACAACGAACAAATGGGAATGTAGACCTTTGTTTCCATGTTTGACAAATAAAAAACCAGACAGAACAATATTAAACGATGGTAAAATAGAAAACAATCATAAACGATAAGAGACGTTATTCTGGTCTCTGATTATACGCACACATGCTCAATCCCAACAATCAGGAATGATAAAAATGTGGACCCAACAACGCTATCTCCATGACGATGCCAGTGTGGTATCTATTTCCCTGACATTACATGTCACTCAAAACACATTTCAGCTTGTCATCACTCACTTTCAAATATCTACCTTAAATCGGTATGTAGGCTATACTCTGTCCAAAACCTCATTTTCACAGATAAATTTATTTGTCACGATAATAAATCGTCTGTTTCTTATCAAAACTTTTCGTGCAATACGAATTGAGCTGTCAATGTCCAAATTTGGACGAAACATAAAAAGGTACGTTCTGTGACACAGTACTTTGAAACCTCAACTCCGTAATACAAATGTGCTATTTCATTCAATCCAAATTCGACCTTGACCTGTACGTCCTTGTCCATGTTTTACAGTGCATGTGCCGTGAAACAGTGATTTTGATTGGTCGTTGCTCTAGGTGACTCATCTGTTGACAGGTGAGTCATCGATGAATGCAAGAACTGACTTGGCCACCTCTTTCACCTTTTCCTCTCCATGTAATGAGAGTTCCCGCGTGATATCAGCAATCCCAGAGGCGACTAGTTCTTCACGTAGATTACCTGTAAAAGTAATACAAACATTGAAATTGTCGACAAAAAATAAGTGAACTTGACAAATGTTGTCATTCGCACAAACATTAGAGTCCCTTCATTAATACCCCTACAATCATAGAACCAAAATTAAAATATTCAAATAAGCAATTCTATTTCCACAATGATTTTTGTTTGAAAATAGACCAGGGACCCATTTTTAAAATCCTAACGCTAGGACTGTTGTCAGTCATGTTAATGTGAGTGAGTTATGATCATCTCAGCACCAGGACCACTTTCTGGAAGGGGGCTCATGGTTTAGATATTTTATGCAGAAATAAGCTCAAAAGGTATGAAAAAGCATTCATGCACATCTGTTTAACTGATGTGTGACCACCACGTAACTTGAAAACATAGCTGAAAAACAGCTAAAAAGCACAACCCACATTCACACTAAACACACTTCAAGCCTGAAAAGTAAGCTCTATTTCAAAGCAGATTTGCTGGAATGAATCATAAACTTGGTTAAGTGACTTGAATAGAGCCTAATGTTTTATACTCCATGTGTATGTGACAGTTATGAATAAAACAACAGATCAATAACGACAAGAAATGCATCTTGAACCTCTTGCACTAACTTCCTACTTGAACAATTGGATTTTCTGATTAAATATTATGCTGTATATATAAGTTCCTGTATATATGATATATACATGCATTAGTAAATTTGGGTGTTAAGGAGAATCTGTAGAAATGGACATTGTTACAGGGCAGACATTGGTCAGACTGTGACCTGTTCATCTGTTATTGTTTTCAGTATCTGATCATTCTGTAGTAATCTTTTTGATTGACTGATTGTTTATAGTTTAACGTACCACTCAGCAATATTCCTGCTTTATGACGGTGGTCTGTAAATAGTCAAGTCTGGACCAGACAATCCAGTGATCAACATTGATCTACACACTTGGGATACGATGACATGTGTCAACCAAGTCAGCCAGCCTGACCACCTGATTCCGTTAGTCGCCTCTTACGACAAGCATGGGTTACTGAAGATCAATTCTAACCCGGATCTTCACGAGCATAGTACTTTTTAATCCAAGAACAGTTTATTGAATCCAGTGAACAGAATATCTATGTTTGACTGAAGTCTTGCTTAGGATGGGTTAAGATACATAATCAAATACATTTAACATAATCAGGATAACTGTAACAAAACATTTCACAGCAAAGCAAGCATAATATATCCAGGACAATCAAATCTAACTACATATACAATGTTTTGTTTCCACAGCAGTCAGCGATATGGCAGCTATATGATCCAGCTACGCATCCAGCGGTATGATGGTGGACAGTTAACCAATCCAATCTGGATCAGACAGACCAGAGATGGCATTTGGAGCAACACTGTCCATTGATATGCAATCAATCAAATTATCGCGTCTGCTCTATCTCATCATAGAACTAAGTTACTTTGGCTGACTTTATACAACACCAATAGCAGAGCAATGGCTGCAGCTGGAACAGATGCATCCAGTGTTTTTAAAGTTGCGTTGTGCACACTACAGACGTTACAAGGTATATAAACACAGATGGACGAGGGACTCACATTGTTCATGTTGTCATGGGAAAATTATTTACATGGATTCTGAAAATTCTAAGGCCAAACTTCATCACTCAATTACATTGTGATAAATGCACAAGATGTCTGAATTATGATCAGGAATCATACCATGACAGACAGAAACAGATCATTCATAATTATCTGACCAAATATTCTGTTGTGTAGGTAGGTGCAGCCAGCTTTGCATGTAGAGATATCACTTAGCAGGCCAACTTATTCCAGCAATATCACGGCGGGGGACACCAGAAATGGGCACCAGAAATGGGCTTCACACATTGCACCCATGTGGGGAATCGAACCCGGGTCTTCAACATGTCGAGTGGACGCTTTAACCATTAGGCTCCCCCACTGCCCCGTAGCCATAAGAACAAGGTGAACATCTAGCTACCAGTTATACAACACAGGACAACACAAGTCACATCTAGTCTACACAAGACTATGCTACAACATGAGGCAAAGTGTTTACAGCCACTTAAAAGTTTCTTGCTTTTAAGCCACACTCAGCAATATTCCAGCTAAATAAGTCACTTTGCCTGAACCACAGATGTATTGGGTGCCTGTTGGATCTACACCCAGTGTTGGTTGCTGGGGATCTATCGGGACTCTACACTGGAGCCAATAACAGGAACCACTGGAATGGTACCTAAAAGCTTGCTAAGCCTTATAGTTTAAGCAGATTTGATCAACAGTCATTGTAACCAGCACAGTCAAGCTACAGTGGATTAAGTAAGCAGCACTACACAACTATACAGCACCTAACACCAACCATCAAAACGTCACGGATTGTTATACACTACATTCCTCCATCACCTGTGAACACATACAACTGTTATGAGTTTTGTGAGTCTGTTAACAAAATGATCACACGTTTAACTCTGAGAAGTCTGAAGAACCCTTCTCCATGCACTTAATTTGTTTTGCTTATTTGTTGGTTAACGCCACACTCGGCAATATTCCAGCTATATGGCGACGGTGTGTAAGTAATGGAATCAGGACCAGACAATCCAGTGTTCGACAGCAGGAGCATTAATCTACCCATTTCGGAATGATGACATGTGTCAACCAAATCAGCGAGTCTGACTACCCAATCCTGTTAGTCTTCTCTTACAACAAACATGGGTTGCTGAAGACCAATTCTAACTCATGAACTTGGCGCAAACTCTACCCATGTCCGATACTGAGTGGAAGAGAGTTTGGATTATGACTCCTTTGAACAGTACTTTGTGTGGGGTAAAAGCATGAAGTGATGCAATTCTCTGTATGTTTAAGGTGCTGGGAAGCATAGAAACATCAATGAGGCAAACTGTGATTCAAACCTCATTGATTGGCTTCTTGCATGTCATGGGCACAACTCAAAGGGGGGATTTTAGGCAATTGGTATAAGGAGCCAAATTCAAGATGCACCTTAGAAAACTGGTCCAAGGGGCACAACTCAAGAGGCACCTCAGACAATTGCTCCAAGGGGCACCTCAGATGACATCCAAGGGGCACAACTCAAGGTGAACTTTCGAAAACTGGTCCAAGGGGCACAACTCAAGGTGAAGCTACGAAAACTGGGCTAAGGGGCACAACTCAAGGTGAACCTTTGAAAACTAGTCGAAGGGGCACAGCTCAAGAGGCACCACAGACGATTGCTCCTAGGGGCACCTCAGATGACATCCAAGGGGCACAACTCAAGGTGAACCTTCGAAAACTTGCCCCAGTGGTACCACTCAACGTGAACCTTCGAAAACTGGTTCAGGAGCACACCTCAAAGGGAACATCAGAAAACTGGTTCAAGGAGCACACCTCAAGGGGCACCTCAGATGAAGAGCCACCTGTGTCCTGCCTGATATTGAAGCATGTGTAGAAGAAGCATGTTGATTTAATCTGTGTGTTCATAGGACTAACTTGTTTCCCTTTAACTGGAATAAAGACATTGCTCGGTTCATCATTAAAACACTAGTGACTACACCAAACAGTGGCTGTATCTATTCCCAGGTGATGGAGGTGACAAGGGACCGTAGTGTACACAAACCTGACTGCCATTACTGCAACAGACAAGGGAAGGCTGGGTGAAGCAGGGCTGGCTCTCAGTGACAACACCTAGGAGGTTAACCTACTCTGTACATCTGAGAGAATCCCTGTACAAGCCAGGAGACTACAGGGAATGGCCTGAGGACTAGTTGGTGAGGCTGAAACACAAGGGGTATGCTGGTTAGAAGGCTGACTACAGCTGTTCAGGAAGCGGCTAGTGCTTAAAGCTGCTGGCTACTTCTGGGTGATGACAGCTTGATCCCAAATAGTGCTGCAGCACAAGCAGCTCAAAGACATTTGGAAATCCTTTGAAGCTAACATGTTATATTTTGATTACACTTTCTTAGTAAAGTGCAGATTCTGGAACTTTCAATTCTATCCAGTATTCAAACCCACACTCTCAGAGAGAGGCACCTAAAAGCCAACATGAAAAAGTTAAAATAAAAAAGTCCAAGAATCTGATCCTTCCTGAGCAAGTGTAATCCCAAACATCACATGTTACATATGACCATCTTCTAAAGGCACTGTTGCTTATAAAGTTAGTCTGAATCATTTTGGGGATTTTAAGAGTCCTTCCTGTGGAGCAGGATCCTGCTCTCTGTAAATCACTGACTGATATTGATCCTTTATCAAGGTCATCAGAATTCAAAATTGTGAGTGAGTGAGTAAGATTTAACTCTGATTTTGAACAGTATTTCTGTTGAGCATGTCAAGTTAGTGAGGGAAGAAAGCCCAAATTTACCACTTTGACGAAAAGCTAGGCGAGAAGATGAAATGTGAGGATTTGTTATGTGTACACTGACCTGGTGAGACTGAGACTGCGTACCCACCTGCTGAGACTGAGACTGTGTACCCACCTGGTGAGACTGACCCTGTGTACCCACCTGAGGACGCTGAGACTGTGTACCCACCTGGAGACTGTGTGTACCCACCTGGTGAGACTGAGACTGTGTACACCCACCTGGTGAGACTGAGACTGTGTACCCACCTGGTGAGACTGAGACTGTGTACCCACCTGGTGAGACTGAGACTGTGTACCCACCTGGTGAGACTGAGACTGTGTACCCACCTGGTGAGACTGAGACTGTGTACCCACCTGGTGAGACTGAGACTGTGTACCCACCTGGTGAGACTGAGACTGTGTACCCACCTGGTGAGACTGAGACTGTGTACCCACCTGGTGTACCCACCTGGTGAGACTGAGACTGTGTACCCACCTGGTGAGACTGAGACTGTGTACCCACCTGGTGAGACTGAGACTGAGACTGTGTACCCACCTGGTGAGACTGAGACTGTGTACCCACCTGGTGGTGAGACTGAGACTGTGTACCCACCTGGTGAGACTGAGACTGTGTACCCACCTGAGGAGACTGAGACTGTGTACCCACCTGAGGTGTACCCACCTGAGACTGAGACTGTGTACCCACCTGGTGAGACTGAGACTGTGTACCCACCTGGTGAGACTGAGACTGTGTACCCACCTGGTGAGACTGAGACTGTGTACCCACCTGGTGAGACTGAGACTGTGTACCCACCTGGTGAGACTGAGACTGTGTACCCACCTGGTGAGACTGAGACTGTGTACCCTGTGTACCCTGGTGAGACTGAGACTGTGTACCCACCTGGTGAGACTGAGACTGTGTACCCACCTGGTGAGACTGAGACTGTGTACCCACCTGGTGAGACTGAGACTGTGTACCCACCTGGTGAGACTGAGACTGTGTGAGACTGAGACTGTGTACCCACCTGGTGAGACTGAGACTGTGTACCCACCTGTGTGGTGAGACTGAGACTGTGTACCCACCTGGACTGAGACTGTGTACCCACCTGGTGAGACTGAGACTGTGTACCCACCTGGTGAGACTGAGACTGTGTACCCACCTGGTGGTGACACTGAGACTGTGTACCCACCTGGTGAGACTGAGACTGTGTACCCACCTGGTGAGACTGAGACTGTGTGTACCCACCTGGTGAGACTGAGACTGTGTACCCACCTGGTGAGACTGAGACTGTGTACCCACCTGGTGAGACTGAGACCCTGTGTACCCACCTGAGACTGTGACCCACTGACCTGGTGAGACTGAGACTGTGTACCCACCTGGGAGACTGAGACTGACTGTGTACCCACCTGGTGAGACTGAGACTGTGTACCCACCTGGTGAGACTGAGACTGTGTACCACCCACCTGGTGAGACTGAGACTGTGTACCCACCTGGACCGAGACTGGAGACTGTGTACCCACCTTGGAGACTGAGACTGTGTACCCACCTGGTGAGACTGAGACTGTGTACCCACCTGGTGAGACTGAGACTGTGTACCCACCTGGTGAGACTGAGACTGTGTACCCACCTGGTGAGACTGAGACTGTGTACCCACCTGGTGAGACTGAGACTGGTACCCACCTGGTGAGACTGAGACTGTGTACCCACCTGGTGAGACTGAGACTGTGTACCCACCTGGTGAGACTGAGACTGTGTACCCACCTGGTGAGACTGAGACTGTGTACCCACCTGGTGAGACTGAGACTGTGTACCCACCTGGTGAGACTGAGACTGTGTACCCACCTGGTGAGACTGAGACTGTGTACCCACCTGGTGAGACTGAGACTGTGTACCCACCTGGTGAGACTGAGACTGTGTACCCACCTGGTGAGATACTGATGGACCAGGTGAGACTGAGACTGTGTACCCACCTGGTGAGACTGAGACTGTGTACCCACCTGGTGAGACTGAGACTGTGTACCCACCTGGTGAGACTGAGACTGTGTACCCACCTGGTGAGACTGAGACTGTGTACCCACCTGGTGAGACTGAGACTGTGTACCCACCTGGTGAGACTGAGACTGTGTACCCACCTGGTGAGACTGAGACTGTGACACCTGGTGAGACTGAGACTGACTGTGTACCCACCTGGTGAGACTGAGACTGTGTACCCACCTGGTGAGACTGAGACTGTGTACCCACCTGGTGAGACTGAGACTGTGTACCCACCTGGTGAGACTGAGACTGTGTACCCACCTGGTGAGACTGAGACTGTGTACCCACCAGGTGAGACTGAGACTGTGTACCCACCTGAGTGAGACTGAGACTGTGTACCCACCTGGTGAGACTGAGACTGTGTCCCCACATGGTGAGACTGAGACTGTGTACCCACCTGGTGAGACTGAGACTGTGTACCCACCTGCAGTACAGATGGACCAGGTGAGACTGAGACTGTGTCCCCACATGGTGAGACTGAGACTGTGTACCCACCTGGTGAGACTGAGACTGTGTACCCACCTGGTGAGACTGAGACTGTGTACCCACCTGGTGAGACTGAGACTGTGTACCCACCTGGTGAGGCTGAGACTGTGTACCTACCTGCAGTACAGATGGACCTGGTGAGACTGAGAGTATTACACAGGATCTCGGGGATGGTGTCGGGGTTCTTCAACAGGGTGGTGATGGTGGTGGCCAAGTCAGCTTCCTTCAGGGGTACAGCTGCATCTCCTGGACAGAAAATGGGGGAAGAGGATTAGGAATGGAGGGCACAGAGTACGTACACCTTAGAATCTTTGACCATCTGAATGTATGTATTCCTCCTGTGATGATTAACAATGAAAATATTGATATGTAAGTGTCGAAACACTTGAAAAACCCATGATCAAATTCAGCTGTCATCATTGATGGTGACAAGCACATGGCATGGCAGAAATAGTGAAAATTAGATTGGAAACTCCTTAGACAAATCATCTCTTGGAAGAGTTTAAGCTTTAAGGTTTTAGCATCATTAGCTAAGTGGTCTTAGAGAAACTGTTTATGCTGGCTGCTGGTTGAAAAGGCAATGGCACCCGTGACCTGATTTTGTCCCCCATGCCTTTATTTTGCCGAAGCAGTTTAAATACAATCATACCTAATACAGTTGAACAGATGAGTGTGAGAGAGAACAGTGCCTCATTCTGCATCACTACATGCTCTGACGTTGCCATGCCGACGAGATACTGTATACCATCATTCTTTATAATACTCTTCATCACATCACTGGACTTGCTGTGTTTGATGAGCCAGGCCAGGAGTCGAGTTGCCTCCCCTGAAAACACGCCATATACCAGGAATGACAGAGACCTTTAGTGAAGGCCAAAAGTAGTGTAACGTGAGAGATGGAGAAAGAAGGGTCAGTTTTCAAATGACTTGAATCAATCTTGGATAGGATAGGATGGCCAAATACACTGTGCAAAGATGCTTTTCAAAATATGTCTCATTTTTGGGACAATAGATATACAAGGAGGAACCTGACCTGTGACCCCTGCATGACCTTCAACTCCACACCACTCGACTAGTTTCACCACAAAGTCTTTGTCACAGCCGAGCGACTTTGAGGCTTCCTCTGAAAACAAGAAGAAAATCAATTACATATTACACACATTTTCAAAATGCACCTAAACCATCTTGTGGACTATCCCATCCATGTCAAATCATCACCAACCATGCCACAACGAATACCTGGACACTAAGCCAGAAGATTCCACTCATCTGCTGAAGTGATCTCTTGCCAAATGCATGAAGATACACGATAGGTTGGCATTGTTTTAACAATATCAGTGCTTTTTTCTGAAATCCTTCCTTGTTCCAGTTATAAGCCATCTGTAGAAATATCCAACCTGTTTCAGAGTGTCAGTTCTCAAAACGGTACGGATCAACAAAAGAAACATATGGTATGTTTGGGATTACACTATCTCAGTAGAGTACTGGGTTCGATGGCTGACTTTGTGTGTTGGCGATTAGGTGCCTGATTCTGACTGACAGAGTTTGGTTTTATGACGCTTTTAGCAATATTCCAGCAACATCACGGCGGGGGACACCAGAAATGGGCTTCACACATAGTACCCATGTGGGGATTCGAACCCGGGTCTTCGGTGTGACGAGCCAACGCTTTAACCATTAGGCTACCCAACCGCTCCGCCTGATTCTGACAGTGTGGGTTCGAATCAAAGATGGCACTAAACTTAACAAAAGTACTTGAATCTGTACTTTACTGAGACAGTGTAATCCCAAATATAACATATGTTACATTTGACAACTTGTAAATGACATTGTGTATTCAACAAAAAGATGTGTGTAATGTCTGACCCTGTGAATCGATGAGCATTCTAATGAGTCCAAGGAGTTTGAAGACAACAGCCATCACTTCTGTCCGAGACAGCTTCAACACTACGTCCAGCACACCAGCCTTCAGCATCCGAGGCTTGTTAGGGGCTGAAATACAATCAGCTGATAATAACAGCTCCACTTCCAGACAAACAGAACCAACAGGTTCACCACAATTATGAAGAAATAATGATGAACATGTTTAAATCAGATCAGAATATCATTAGCAACATTTCAAAACATCATTGCTTGGTTCAGCCATACAAAGTTTCAGGTCAATAAGACTTGTACTTTTACAGGATATGTCAAAAGTTAGATAAAAGTCAGATATCCAGATGGATGAAAGACTGATATCCAAACAGTAGTGAGTGAGTTGAGTTTTACGCCACACTCAGCAATATTCCAGCCATATGGTGGGGTCTGGAAATAATCGAGTCTGGACCAGACAATCCAGTGATCAACAGCATGAGCATCGACCTGCACAATTGGGATACGATGACATGTGTCAACCAAGTCAGCGAGCCTGACCACCCGATCCCATTAGTCGCTTCTTGTGACAAGCATGGGTTACCAAAGATCAATTCTTACCCGGATCTTCACGGGTGATTTCCTAAAGAAACACTGAAATGTCATTTCCAATGACCAGTAAGTGACGTTAACCTGCCTCAAAAGTAGGTACAACAAAACATGACTTTGTGAATGACCTGTTGCTCTCGATCTACAACTAAGTACAGTGTCTATGTATTACCACTGTCAAACAAAGACATTCTTACACTGACTGACTGACTGAGTATGGTTTTACACCCTTTTAGCAATCTTCCAGCAATATCACGGCAGGGGACACCTGAAATGGGCTTCACACATTGTACCCATGTGGGGATTCGAACCCGGGCCTTCGGAGTGATGAGCGAACGCTTTAACCACTAGGCTACCCCACTGCCCCGACATTCTTGCAAGTCAGAGAGGTGTTTGAGTTTCCATTAAAGAAAAGCAAATACATTTATTGTTGCAGGGTCTGAAAGCCTGGTGTACCTGGAATGGCGAGGTTGCGAAGTGCACTGAGGACGGCGTGTTGCAGCGTGATGTTGTGCTCCTTGTTTTCAGCAGCCTCCTGACGTACCAGCTCCAACAATTTGTCCATCACACCATCCTCCACCAGGAGGTGACAGTGCTCATCTGGATACATCGGCAACAAGACATAGTGTAAGGGAGACAACAACCAAGATAGTTCCCACTTATCTCCCCTTGACCAAACAGTTATCTCAACCTAGGCATAAGTTAAAGGGTTCAAAGCACCAATGTCATTTCCTTGGGCTTTACATGCAGAATTATTCAGTTATCTATGAAAGTAAATGCCATAGTCATGATGAATAATTCAATAAACAAACCAAAAATTGATTGGATAAAGATATGAATATAAAACTGAAGGGTTGAAAACTTTCAATTTTCAACTCACAGACCATTTGTTTCTCACAACCTGATGTAAAAAAAGATATCTGTATAGTTTAGGTTAAATATACTTTGATGTATTTCATTACTGAAGTGTTCATAGTGATCTTACCACTCCTGGCAAAGTTGCCTATAGCGAGCGCCCCAGAGACCTTCAGGGTATCTGTGTTTCCCTCCAGCCACTTGACGGACTCCATGAACACCGGCCCCTCCCCACCTCCGAACAACTTTTCCATGCTCTTGTCTGAAAACCCAACACACTTACAGGTGGATGCAAGCTTACAGCCACTTCATGGACTCCAACTCAGAACAACTTTTCCAAGTTTACAGGGACGTGAATGACTACATGAACACTGACCCCCTCCACCTCCAAACAACTGCTCCATGATCTTTTCTGAAACACCTATTCTGTGTGTTTAGCTCCACAATGAACAATATTCCAACTATATGGGCACACCTTTTTAATAATTTGTGTCTTAGTTTCCTAATAAATTTTAAGGACAACACACATATCATAAGGTAAGTAAGAAAACCCAGAAATATAAATGAAACAAATATACATTTTCTAAAATTCAATTTATACTTTGTATTTGTTTTCTAAAAGGTCAAACAAAATCACCCAATAGTTCTCACTGGAGTCACTTACTGTCAAATTGCCTTAAGTTATTAATCAGTAAATCACATGTTCAACTTTATAACCATAATATCAGATGATCATTACAACAGAAACTTTAGGACTTTCAACCTGGAAGAGTACTTTATAAGTTAAATATTAAATATGTAAGTCAGCAACTATGATACCCCATTGAACTGACTGACTGACTGAGTTTGTTTTTACGCCGCTTTTAGCAATATTCCAGCTACATCATGGCGGGGGACACCTGAAATGGGCTTCACACATTGTACCCATGTGGGGATTCGAACCCGGGTCTTCGGCGTGACAAGCCAACGCTTTAACCACTAGGCTACCCCACCACCCCCATTGAAAAGTCACTGATACAATTTGAAATTGAAACTAAAGAAACAATATTTTCTAATCTTTGAGAAGAGCAATAAAATATCACATTTGAGACTAAATCTTGTATTAGCTGTTGTGTGTGCTATATTTACTTGGTACTGTGTTGATGTTTGCTTTAATCAAATACTTTGGTAGATTTGCAAAACATTCTTTAGGTGAAAGCAACTCATTGATGAAATATTATGTGCAAATGTTTGCTGAGCATTACCTCCGACTAGAAGAGACACCAGGAGGTCGGAGGCCATCTTGACACACTGCTGACTGTCGTCATCTGACCGCCCAGTGTTACACTGGATGATCTTGATCAGGTGGTTGCTGAGGTTGGTGTCCGCCAGGGTGTCCTTGATCTTGTCTGCAGGGGAGGAGGATTATTGTGAGTTACATGCCTACAATCAGCATCAGTTTGGTAATACAGTCTACATTGACATCAGTATTCCAATTAGATGAAGTGATTTAAGTGTCTCTTCAGAACTAAAAGGACGAGAAAGTCTAGATGTTCTTTGGCTTTTGAGCGAACCACTAGTATGATGATGAGATCTAGAATCTGTCCTGAGACTTACCACTATCAGCCAGTGAGATGAGGAGATCCAAGATGGTGTCCTGGTGATTCTCTCCCTCCTTGGAGGCCAGGACATTGACCAGGGTCTTCGGCATCTCCGACTCACTTATCATCTCTTTGCCGAAGTCTGGAACATTTACAGGTCATTTCATACATCATTCCCTTAAAGAATTCCCTTGACCACAATTTACATCACACACGAGTTTACAATTTTAACTTTCTCTACTTAAGACAAAAGTATCAAAACTGTCACTGAAATGTATCAATTGTTTTATTAATTCATTTTCAAAACATATAATAATGGCAGCATTTTGGGGTCAGTAAATAGTGTAATAGATAAATATACTAAACATTTCACTGTTTGAGCCCCTTTTGTCAAGAGAAAGCTTCGGAGTGCATTACATACTGACAGATTTTTAGTAATCAAGCTACAAAGTCTGTCAAACTTTCTGAACCATGACTATTGGTATTGTGACCTAATGATGCCAACCAGATGCATTTCACCCCTTGTGAAGAAACTGTTATTGACTTTGAATCCAACTAAAAGATATTGATACTTATTACCTACTGATCCAGCCTATATGTTGACATTTGTCACCACTGATCCAGCCTATATAGTATTGACATTTATCACCTACTGATCCAGCCTATATGTTGACATTTGTCACCACTGATCCATTGACATTTATCACCTACTGATCCAGCCTATATGTTGACATTTATCACCTACTGATCCAGCTTATGACATGTTGACATTTATCACCACTGATCCAGCCTATATGTTGACATTTATCACCTACTGATCCAGCCTATATGTTGACATTTGTCACCTACTGATCCAGCCCATATGTTGACATTTATCACCTACTGATCCAGCTTATATGTTGACATTTGCCACCACTGATCCAGTCTATATAATATTGACATTTACTACCTACTGATCCAGCCTATATGTTGACATTTGTCACCACTGATCCAGCCTATATAATATTGCCATTCATCACCTACTGATCCAGGATATATGTTGACATTTCTCACCACTGATCCAGCCTATATATTATTGACATTTATCACCTACTGATCCAGCCTATATGTTGACCTTTGTCACCTACTGATCCAGCTTATATGTTGACATTTGTCACCTACTGATCTAGCCTATACGTTGACATTTGTCACCTACTGATCCCACACATGTGATATTGACACTTATCACTTTAAGAATAAAACCTCAATAACATTTTAGAGATGAAGTTGAAAGAAAGAGAGGGTGGGAAGACAAATGAAGAAAGAAATATATAGAGATATTCATATCTTTTAAAAGCCAGAAAGAAGACCTAAAGAAAGCTACCCACTCTTACTCAATATTCATAAACTTCAAGAGTTGTATTTGCACCTAAATTACCTACTGAAATATTCATAAAAGAAATATTCATAAATTTACTTCAACTCTTCTCCTGATGTAAGTAATGTAGACTGTCAGTAGAAACTTCACATTTCACCTTAACTCCCCACCACACGAGATGGGGTAATCCCATAGTCATCAGTATCAGTGGGAACAGTGGAGGAGAAACACAAGCCCAAGACATAGGCATTGATGAGTAGGACCTGGATCATGACCAGTGCAGCAGTGTGTGCTTCCTTATCGACATACAGCTACATTAGGGCAGTGGTTGCAGCCGATAAGTCCCCACTATCTGCCTTCTGGAGAGAAGGTCTTCCCCTGGGTTCAGACAACATGGGATTATCTGCTTGTATATTACTACCTTGTCATAGAAGTATCTGGAGCATCAATGTGTGATGATGCAGATCCGGGGCACTGTAGCTCACTTTGTATATGTACATTTATAGAGCATGTAGTTAGAGGATTGACCTGAAGTAAGTTGGGTTAGTGAGTGAGTTACTGAGCGAGTTAATAGTGAGTGAGTGAGTGAGTGCAGGTATAAAGGGTTCCCCTTTTTGAAAAGCATGCACAAACGTATCATCCTGAAATATTATAATCCATCATATGAAATCTGGGATTCAAATCCCAAAGAAGCAGCTCTGAAGTGTCTTGGACAATTGGTTTGGCAAGTGACATGACACCAAACACAGCTTCATCAATCCTTGGTATTTCATACCAGTAGTACTTCATTGTACATAGTTTCGTTTCGATAGCATGCCAGGCTCTCCAGATTGTATGTATTAACCCAAACTTTGACTCGATATAATCCTTGGTCAGTTCGCCCTATACTTGTGCCTATGAGTTTTCAAACATGCATAACTTTGGGCTTTCCTCCAGAAAAAGCTGACACGCTTTTCCATTGCTGTAATATCACTGAAAGCTGGGTTAAACCAAACTTACTCAGTAATCACTTTGCTAGTAGTGGTGAGTGATTGAGGGCAGCTTCACTGATGATTGAAGAATGTGACCGATATCTTACAACCATTAATTAACACAGAAACATTCTTTAGGTTTCTTGGCATGCATGATTCCAATGAAGAGTGACTCCAAGCTTTGTGGTAACAGCACTGATGGTGGCCACAGCTCAAATTGATGTCAACCCGTTGAACAGGAAAGTGCAAAAGAATACTCACTAATGTATCCAAGAAAACACTGAATAGAGAAATGAGTGCTGAGGATTGGTCTAACGATTGATATAATCCAGTGATCCAGGTCCAACTATTGATCCAGGTCCAATGATTGATACAATCCAGTGATCCAGGTTTCATTGGGGAGTCCTGATCCAAAATTGATAAAATCCAGTGACCCAGGTTTAACTGGGGAGTTCCAGGATGTCTGAATTGGGGGGGATTTAATTTGTTTGTTTTGCATAAAAATATTTCAAAGAAAACAAAGCTTGACAGTTTCAACAACAAAAATTTAAAGTAATCTCTATTACATTAATGATGGAGGTAAACCCTTACAAAGAAGATCCTCGTCACATTTGCTGTAAGTTGACTGATTACGGTTTCATGAACAGTACTTAGATTACAAAAATATTCCAAGAAACGATATCACTCTTCACTCAAGAATAAACAAATGCAAAAAAACATTTACAAATGAAAAAATTCCAGCTTATATCTATGATAATTATGCACATGTGATGTGTTGCTTGTTCTGGAAGAATAACGCCCTTCCCTTGCAAAGGTTAATTTTGTTTTTCTCTCAGAGTTTATAACATACATCCTTGCACAAAGGAAACATTCACTTTCCTTGTATACATAAATAATTATTCTTACCTAAAGATAAACATGGATATATTAACAGAAAAATATCAAAAGAACTTCTGTAAGCATTTAGCAAGAGATCTCCCCACCCAAGCTGTAATCATCTCCATCCATCTCAGGTATGTGTAATTAAGAAGACAATGCTTTGATGAAGCAGCAAGTCAGCATTCCAGTTAGAGTACCAGTACCCCAAGAAAAACTGGGATAAAATCATGTAAACATACAGAATCTGAACTTATATACCACTTGAAGTTAGATGGTGATAATCAGTTTTGTCAGATATATTTAAAGATATACCTGACATATTTTACCATGAGAATAAGTTTTTAATCATGGAATAAAAATATACACAGAAAATGAAAAGTGGCATGGAATATTCTCGAAACAGATTAGGGGGGAAGTTTGTTTTAAATCAGTGAATTATTTAAGATGTAGTTGCGATTTGGCAACACAATACGAAGAAGACGTTTTATAGATGACAACTTCTTAATTGCAATACATGTGATGTTTGGGTGTAGATGCTAACACTGTTGTCAATCTGCACCAGTCAAGCCATAAAACTTGTTCTCTGTCATACCAGTACCAAGGTGTACATTCTGGTGACCAACCTCAGCTCTGAGTCTGTCTTTGGCTCCCTGGACAAGTAAGCACAGTTGAGATATTACTAATCTTGACTTTTTGACCTTTTCAGTACATTGAAAATGTCATCGGGGGGCGTAGGGGTAGCCTAGTGGTTAAAGCGTTCGCTTGTTACGCTGAAGGCTCGGGTTCGATTCCCCACATGGGCACAATGTGTGAAGCCCATATCTGGGGTCCCCTGCCGTGATATTGCTGGAATATTGCTAAAAACGGCGTAAAACCCAACTCACTCACTCACTAAAATATCATCAAGCTTGATATCCAGGTTTGTCTTCACAAGTTGCTTGTTTTTTTGTATCCACAGTTGGGAGACTGAATTTGTCAGTATAATTCTAATTACTATGGATTTTCCATTATCAATATATTAACAAAATTACAGTTACTATTGTCCTTTATGAAATATTAGTTGATACCATGTAGGAATATATCAGTGCACTTTTAATAAACTCAGACTTATCAAACGTCACATCGGCATTGTTTCTGCCATATAGCAACAGGTTTACAGGTTGAAGTCGCTAATACTGGGAGTTATAAACTAGTTAGGCCAGACCAATTTTATTTCTTGTTTTACAGATTTTTGTCCTCAAAAAACCTAAAGGCAGGAGGAAAAATAAAATAAAATAAAATCACCAGTAAAAGTAAAATTCCAAATACTAAAAGAATTTTACTTTTGGCAATTTATGAAGCATATATGGGGCAAAAAACAATCTTAAAAACAATTTGTTGTAAGTTTACATTTGGGGCCAATAAAAACATTAGGATTTTATTTTTTGAGTGGGGAAAATTAAAGAAATTAATTTTGTTTTTCCTTCTTATTCTTGAAAAAAATACGACCGGCGGGTACATAAAACAAGAAATAAAATTGGTCTGGCCTTACAGAAAATTCCAACATGACAAGGTTAACATCCATCAGATTACGAAAAAAGGTCAAGGTCAAGGTGAAGGTCAAGGACAAGGCCACTGTGTAAATCATAGAACAGGACAACCAGTGCAATGTATATGGCCTATTCAGAAAGTTGTTTATCAATGGCAAATTGCACGTGCATGTCACATTATGTGTTCTTGATGTAGGACATAAACAACATTAACTGCACACAAACACCTCCGCTACCTAGTCTGCACCTGCCACAACTGTGTGATCACTCCTCAGATGAAGAGTTCTTGTCGACATGGAATCAGCTATTAGAAGCGCTGCCAAATTGTTTCCATGGTACTGGACTGAACTTGTAGTCAACCCGAACTGCCAAAACTCCCACAGCAGATGAGGCAGCAAGATGATTTAGTCAGTGGTTCCTGGCAGTCTCAACTGTCAGAATGCAATCCATGCAGTGTGTCAATATCGGCTTCTTGTATCTGTCCTTCTGCTATCATTAGAGTGAAGTAGTGAAGAGGCGTGAATATTTCTGTGTTTCTGGTCTGCGTCTCTGTGTATCTACGCGACACTACTCTAGGGGGCAATCGTTTGCTATAGAGTGAGTGAGTGAGTTTAGTTTACGCCACACTCAGCAATATTCCAGCTATATGGCGGTGGACTGTAAATAATCGAGTGTGGACCAGACAATCCAGTCATCAACAGCATGAGCATCGATCTGCGCAATTGGGAACCAATGACAGGTGTCAACCAAGTCAGCAAGTTTGACCACCCGATCCCGTTAGTCGCCTCTTATGACCAAGCATTGTCGCCATTTGTGGCAAGCATGTGTTGCTGAAGACCTATTCTACCCCAGATCTTCACAGGTCCGTTTGCTATAGAGATATATTTGACACACCCATGTCATTCAGGGTTTAAGAAGTTCCTAGTGGGGTGGTGGAGGAGTAGGGGGTAGGGGTGTCGGGGGCGCTATTTTGGTTGCAAGATGCCTTAATAATTCAGGTTGTCAGGATTGGTTACTTGGATGAAGACTGTGTGTCGTCGTATCCAGTAGGTGGATTTTCTCTCATAGCTGTATTTCCTGCATCCTCGATAATCTCCAGGGTATACATTACGATCACACTCCACTATACCCTGGATGCATCCACGGCTTGGCCCGATGATTTTATTACCTCCCTTGGCTGGCTTTTTATCCAATCAGGTGTCTACGCTGGGAAGTTGAGCAAACCAATCACAACTCATTTTCGCTTCTTAAATTATCTAATCGTTTAGTCTTGGCAACACAATTGATGCAGAGGTACTCTTTTATATATTTTTTGAAAGTTTCAGATCTTTCAATTTGTCTGTATTATTTCCTCAAAAATCTGAGTGGCACTGTGAACTAACCTTCGCGACTGCGACCGCTATCTTTGTTGACACTGACAAGCTTGGATGTAACGGTGGCTTAGCTGATTGGCTACTGTGAGAATGTGGAACCAGCAAAGGGAGGCAATATAATTATCGAGCCAAGCCATGGATGCATCCAGGGTATAGTGGAGAGTGATCGTAACGTATACCCTGGAGATTATCAAGGATGTATTTCCTGGGTCCAGACTCAATTATAGCTGCAGCAGTTCCTTGAGAGGTTGAAACTTTTTAACCAAACCTTTCTCTCCCCTTCCTACCCATCAAGTAATATTAACCTATGTGAAATTGCAGGTATAGTTGATGATGGTTCAGAACCACACACTGAAATGTTTGGCGCTATTTAGATAAAGATAAATCACTGCACATAATGAAGTACATTCCCTGTCTCTGTTGTATGTGGACTGACATGGAGGGCCAAGTCCTGGAGTGTTGCCATGGGTATAACATAAATATATGTGGGTTGTACTGTCATTTCATCTGCAAACATGATAAATAAGGTTCTTGTGTGTTAAATTGTTTGGAGTTGGAAAGAGTGACTGAGTACACGGTGTTATATTCTGTAAACTTGAGTGATGAATTTGTAGATGACTGTTGCCTGGACCAGATAAACCAGTGGTGGACAGAGTGAGCACCAACCACTACCTTCACTGTACAGAGAGAAACAAACACATACTTCTTGGAGAACTTCTGAAGTACAATATTGACAAACTTTATAGATAACATTCCTGTTTGACAACGGTACAAGAATCTATATCAAAACATAGCATTCACGAAATATAAGAAGCTGTTATCCATAAAAGTTGTCAATATTAAAACAAAAACTTGCAAGCTTGTGATGAAAAGGGATCGGTGCAGCTAATCACTGAGTGGCCTTCTCTTTAGTTGTATCAAGTCAGGGAAGGGCAGCCAGATTTGGGGCAACATAGTCATCAGTTACAAGGTATATCATAGAAAGGTATGAAAAGTGTGGGTCCAGCAAGCCAGTGACTGATTCCATATGCAATGGCCATTTGTAGACTAACAATAAGACTGGTCACACATTGTTACCATTCAATACACATTTTACTTGTTCATGTTGGTTCATGGCATTAGATACTGGGGTCCTACACTGAAACCTCAATCATGGAACACTTTAACTACAGACATGGGAAAGAGCATGTCAGTCATGCAATCCAACCAGCAGTTCCATCAAGATAAAACAGAAAGATGTATGATGAGAAACTCTGATATTGTTTCAAATACATATGCTCAAAGCAAGAAGATGATATTATTGAGGTGACTGAAGCCACCCAAAACACCTACTTTACCTTGAACTCCTGGACTACCATTAACTACAGTTAATGTATAATTCCAGACATATTCATGATCAGTGTAAACATCAACACTCACATGCTCCATGAACACTGATGCCATCAAACTGTGGCGCAGACAACAATCACATGTTTCCCTGATGGGTAATTCCTCAATGACCTTCACACCAATTACACATCCTGCTCCAGGTTACCATGTGGCCATATCTACAAACATCTTTATCTGCAAGAACACCTCATTGTTGATCACAGGTCTGAATGTGACATTTCAACCAGTGTTGATGGGAAGCTTATGACATTGACAACAAGTGGTGTCATGGTCTGTATGTGACATTGCAGCCTCTGTGTTGATGGGAAGCTCATGACATTGACAACAAGTGGTGTCATGGTCTGTATGTGACATTGCAGCCTCTGTGTTGATGGGAAGCTCATGACATGACAACAAGTGGTGTCATGGTCTGTATGTGACATTGCAGCCTCTGTGTTGATGGGAAGCTCATGACATGACAACAAGTGGTGTCATGGTCTGTCATGGTCTGTATGTGACATTGCAGCCTCTGTGTTGATGGGAAGCTCATGACATGACAACAAGTGGTGTCATGGTCTGTATGTGACATTGCAGCCTCTGTGTTGATGGGAAGCCATGACTGACAACAAGTGGTGTCATGGATGTATGGAAGCTCTCATTGACAACAAGTGGTGTCATGTGACATTGCAGCAATGTTGATGGGGAAAACTCATGACATAGACATTGCAGCCTGCGTGATGGGAAAACTCTATGTGTTGATGGTCTGGAAGCCTCTGTGTTGATGTCTGTATGTGACATTGCAGCCTCTGATGTTGATGACAACAAGCCTCTGTGTTGATGGGAAAACTCATGTGACAACAAGTGGTGTCATGGTCTGTCATGTGACATTGCAGTCTCTGTGTTGATGGGAAACTCATGACATGACATGGTCTGTAATGTGACAAGTGGTGTCATGGTCTGTATGTGACATTGCAGCCCTCTGTGATGAAAACATTGACATGACAAAGTGACAACAAGTGGTGTCACATGTGACATTGCAGCCTCTGTGTTGATGGGAAAACTCATCACATTGAAAACTCATGACATGACAACAAGCCTGGTGTCATGGTCATGACATGACAACAAGTGGTGTCATGGTCTGTATGTGACATTGCAGCCTCTATTCTGACAGGAAACGCATGACCTTGACAACAACTGGTACCTTGCCAAGCCTCACTTTAATGATGATGGTTTTAGTGGCTATGGTATGCTTGTGTTGTGCTTACAGACTATTTTGTGATTCTTGCTGATTCCACAACGAGAACTTTGCTATGATCTCAAAACCTAACAATTACCCCAATCAGCTGGTTCTTCGATGTGGTTTATTTGCTTCAACAGGTGTCTATGAGCTACTCAGATCCCATTTTTCTTTGAAAATGTCTTCATGACATATTTATAATACTTCCCATATTAATAAGATATTTATCTCAGTGTCTGAAAAATTAAAATTTAAGTTTGGAATCTAAGTAGGGACCATCTAAATATTTCACTTTTAAACATCCAGACACAAATGCAATGACTATGGACCCTTTGGCTTTCATGGTTACTTTGGTGCACTTGATGACTTATCATGTTCTGACACACATGCAACCCATTATCTGTTTCTGACATAGAACCTCAGCGAAAACAAATTGAGCATAATATCCATCAAAAGGTTCTTGAATATGTTGTGAAAAATACAGGGACATGAAGCTGCTGAGCGGGATCAAAATGAACCTTTGTTGATGACCGAACCTGTATCTGGTACAGCTTCTGTCCAGCTCCACTGTGACGGGCACCACACAAACAGCAATGTATCTCATCACATGCAATCACTTTTCCCCATCACATATTCTCCATGGTAAGTATCACCCACTGACAGTATACATCCTCAAGCAGATACAATCTCCCATATATACTTTAGTCCTTCAGCCATAAACTACTGTGGACGAGCTGAAATCTCATTTCTCCCACCAAGTAAGTCCTTTTGCAGCCTGTGGAGTCTGTGGAGAAAGTGGAGCGTATGGAGCCCTGGCCCTTTCCACAAAGTGATTGTACTGCCATGACTGTCTTTGTTGAAGTATTGGAGTTACGACCATTTTGGTACTAAGGTCGGGTTCTGACTTTGTGAGCACCTGGAACACACTCTGGAGTTTAAGTGAAGGGAAGATATATTCAACCATCCATGACACTAGGTGGGGGATAGCCTTTGATGATGCTCTGACTTCCATAAAATGTCTATAAACATAGTAGCAAAGGACAGAAGGGTTTCAAATACACCAATAGAATATCCATAATGCTATGTCCATTCTGAAAAATGTGGACCATTAAAACCACTGAGGACCTTCAGATAATACTAGCAATACTAAAAAGTGACAAATCATCTTCATATCTAGTTGTCGCTTTATAATTAATGATCCACTATGTTAGAATATGCCAGTGTAGCAGGGGGTGGAGTCATCCACAGATGACATCCTTACCTTGTCAGCTTGATGACGGGTGTAACCTCTTTGGCCACTGGGACAAGGCGTCTGACTTCAGATCAGAAGGTCTGTGGTTCAAATCCGAGCGAGGGACACAAAAATTTTTATGGCTGCTATACCCGGATAGGTTATGTACCAACATGACCAATCAGTAATTATTATCAGTATTAATGAGTGATTGAGTTTAGTTTTATATCGAGTCTGGACCTGAAAATCCAGTGATCAACAGCATGAGCATCGATCTGCGCAATTGGGATACGATGTCAACCCAGTCAGCGAGCCTGACCACCCGATCCCGTTAGTCGCCTCTTACAACAAGCATGGGTTACTGAAGATCAATTCTAACCCGGACCTTCACGGGTCATCAGTGTTAATGAAAGCCAAGAGAACTAATAGTGCTAAGGTTGGCCCTGGTATGAACTCTTTGGCTGTATCAGCAATGCTGTCATGGTTATGTTCTGGGCATGTGTTCACAAAGCAAACTTAGTGTTATATGAGTGAGTGAGTTTTACACCACTTTTAGCGATATTCCAGCAATATGACAACAGAGGACACCAGAAATGGGCTTCACAGATTGAAGCCATGTGGGGAATCAAACCTGAGTCTTCGGCGTGATGAGTGAGCACTTTAACCACAATGCTATCCCACTGACTCTTAGTATTATACGACAAATGTAACTTTACATTTAGATATGGGAGTTACAACAGGAACTACTGTCACTTTGTACAAGAACGCCAAGGTGTGCAGTACTCTCAGTATAAGGATGCTTACAGTACAACCTTTTCATCATTCCCAAAGATGTCTTGCTGAATCAGAAGTTGAACCAGATTTGCAACTGAGTTTACTTTTAGCCGCTTTTAGCAATATTCCAGCAATATCACAGTGGGGACACCAGAAATGGGCTCACACATTGTACCCATGTGGGAAATCGAACACAGGTCTTCAGCGTGACGAACCAACGCTTTAACCACTGACTACTCCATCACCCTGAACCAAATTAGCTTCATAGTTTGATCAATATTGATCTGATATTAACAAAAAGAAATATTTTTCATATAATATCATGCATCAATAGCAAGTGTAAGAACAAGTTTATTTATCTGCACAGCAAGTGCATGCTAATCAATATTATCTAAGAGTGAGCAGGTATTGTTCAACATACTGACAGCAAAGGCTTCACTCACCCTGTCTCTAACTAGGACCAACAGTTAAACATTACCAGGTGATGTCTCTATATTGTACTCTTTATTGAGAATCAAATGAACAAAGGCTCTGCAGCTCACCTGTTAATAACATTTCTACCTCTTAGGTCCTGTGCATAGAGCTTAGGTCACTAATCAGTTAAAGTTAAGCGACAGTGGGCACAGAGAATACCTGGATGGGCTTGGCAGCTTGATTTCTGAGAGTTTCTAAGACTTCAGTCCTGCACCACAACGAAACACATGTGATACATGTGGTCTCACCTCAGGCAAGTCAGTTTGTTCAAACTTGCCTCTGTTCACCCAGCAGAAAATGGATACCCGGTGGGATAAGTCATGTGACTATTAATCTTCTAGCGCCTCACAGGCAGCTTGGGTTATCCAGGGTCATAATAATCAGATATATTTGTGAGCGCTTTGAACAGGATATGAAGCCTGGAAAGGTGCGTTATAAATATTCTACATTATTAATGAAAATGTCCCATTTTGATAAAATCAATCAGGTGAAGATGGGTGGTATGGGGTAGTGTGGGGTAGTGTGGTGCTGGGTTGGGTTGGAATTGGATGGCATGGGATTGGGAGGGGTACAGTGTTTGCAATACTGTAATTTGCCAGTTGGCCATCAGGGCCTGCTGCCGCCTGCAGGCTGTAAAACCTACAGGCCCTGAATGAAATCTGCAGGCCCATTTTGTTAAAGTCAAACCAATGAAAACAAAATAGACTACACTGTACACTTTCACACTGTTTCTACAAAATCAAATAGCGAAGATAAGGCGCAGAGAGAAGTTTGTATTTGTGACTGGTGTTTACATGCCTATGCGCAAAGCGCTGAAATACCAGGAAGTGAAACTGTAGGTTATCGTAACATGATGGATCATGGATGATTCCCGAACGTTAATAAAAAAAATATATAGGAAAGATTCCAGTTGAAAAAAAAAAGACAGATAATTAATTTACTGAAGGCCACAAGAGCATGCAAATATTTTAAACTGCCAGCCCGATACAATAACAACCGGCGCTGGGCCTCTGGGCCGGTGATTATTTCGAACGCTGGAGGGGTACATAATCATACAGAAGTTAATCAGAAAGAACAATCTTCATAAATTGCAACCATATAGGAACATGAGTCTGAGATGATATTTTCACCAACAGACTTCCTAATGCCCTGATATTTATAAATCAAAGTTATCATAATTCATTTCTACCTCACCAAAACACTGAACATCATCTCTTACTTTTCTAAATGAAATTATTTCAGCTTCACACTGGTGTAGGAATCTACATTAAAACATTGATCAACAAAATAAACCAAAAGTGCTTATAGGACAACTTGCACGTTTCCTTATTAACTGATCAGCTACTTCAAACAGTTGAAGAAAAATATACTTAAAAAATTTAGCTATACACTGGTATCTAAATATGAAACCGATCACAGGAACAAACAATAGCTATCACAACCTACACCACAAGAAACCGACACATGGCACCATTACAATAATATCTACATAACCAAGGTAATTCCCCTCCGATGTTCATACCCACTGTTTACTAGCTTGCATTGACGTTCATCAAACCTGAGTGAGAACCCTGTGTAGAACTGCCCTGAGAGTGGAGCGTCTGAATGCCAACATCAACTCTACCTGGGGTAGCAGTATATACTTAGGTGTTGTTGTGGCAGAGCTCAGTGTGGGTCTTTCCTTGCCATGTTATTGTAAACTGTGTCGATACAACCCAACCCTGGACTGTGTCTCCAAACCCAACACTTGATTCTGTCAATACAACCTAGCTGACACCATCTGATCGTTGACCCTAGAGTCATATACATAGGGGATTCAAGCTGCCATTGTACAAGGTGATCTTAATGCCAAGATGATCATAACTCACATACCTTCACAGAGGCTTACGACAATTGTAAGATTGTAGCTGCAAAACCTGAGTCTGTTATACTGCTGATGTGGATACTAAGACAGCAACCAGGTGTTTGTACACAACAGCAACCTGATGTCTAGCCTTACACCTACCTGAGTCTACCTGATACTACTGATGTAGTACTATGATAGTTTTGTATTAACAGCAACCAGGTGTCTAGCCTTACACCTACCTGAGTCTGCTATACTACTGATGTAGTACTATGATAGTTGTAGCCTTACACCTACCTGAGTCTGCTATACTACTGATGTAGTACTATGATAGTTTTGTACAACAGCAACCAGGTGTCTAGCCTTACACCTGCCTGACCTTACACTGATGTAGGACTATGATAGTTTTGTTGTACAACAGCAACCAGGTGTCTAGCTATACACCTACCTATAGTCTGCTATACTGCTGATGTAGGACTATGATAGTTTTGTACAACAGCAACCAAGTGTACACCTACCAGTCTGCTATACTGCTGATGTAGGACTATGATAGTTTTGTACAACAGCTAGCCAGGTGTCTAGCCTTACACCTACCTGAGTCTGCTATACTGCTGATGTAGGACTATGATAGTTTTGTACAACAGCAACCAGGTGTCTAGCCTCATTACACCTACCTGAGTCTGCTATACTGCTGATGTAGCACTATGATAGTTTTGTACAACAGCAACCAGGTGTCTAGCCTTACACCTACCTGAGTCTGCTATACTGCTGATGTAGCACTATGATAGTTTTGTACAACAGCAACCAGGTGTCTAGCCTTACACCTACCTGAGTCTGCTATACTGCTGATGTAGCACTATGATAGTTTTGCACAACAGCAACCATACTGCTGATGTAGCACTATGATAGTTTTGTACAACAGCAACCAGGTGTCTAGCCTTACACCTACCTGAGTCTGCTATACTGCTGATGTAGTACTATGATAGTTTTGTACAACAGCAACCAGGTGTCTAGCCTTACACCTACCTGAGTCTGCTATACTGCTGATGGTGAGTAGTGCCATGTTGGTCAGTCCCTGGTCTGGGAGGTGCAGCTGCAGACACTGGTCCAGCAGCTTGAGGACATCCTCCTCCAGGGCCTTCTCCTGCAGGGCTTCTGGAACACAAAGAGACACCAGTGAAAGACAGGACATAGTCAGCATGACACTACAGACAGGAATGTTCACAAGAACACACCATTAAAACACGGTGTTACAATTCAGGCAAACCCGTCTACAAAACAGTCTTAGCTGGGAGATAATTTAAGTGCATGGTAAAGGTAAACATTGCAATACTGCATAGAACATATGTCGGCCCCACTACTTATCATATTTTTTAACAGTCATGATAGAGCCATTTAAGTTTTTGGTCAATAGGGCTGCCATGGAGGACATTCTGAAAATAGGATAGAAACATCTGTACATCTAGGTTTTCATCACTGGTGGGATTAAATGCCAAAAAAATTCAGCTTCGTTGGGCCTTTGTTTTCTGAACAAAAGCTTACAGACATCACTGGTGTAATAGGTGTACTTGTGACACCTGCTAAGGTTACTGTATATAGCTATAACACCTGGCAGGTGAGATATGACATTCTATAATGGGCAGGTGCAAGTTTGACATCTAGGAGTTAGATATAGTTGTGTCACCTGTTCTGTGCAATGAAACACCTGTCTTAAGAGTGAGATATGGCTGTGACAAGTGTCTTAAGAGTGAGATATACGTGAATCCTGTCATTGGAGTGAGATATAACACAATCCTGTCATTGGAGTGAGATATAACACATGTCCTAGGAGCTACATATTTGATATGTGATGTCTGTTGTGATGGCTCAGTCTAACTGTGACGCCTGCTACAGGAGCTGTATATAGCTGTATCTGAGATGTTATTTTAATATAAGAGCTAGATACAGCACTGACACCTGTTGTGTGAGATGTTAACTTACTGTATTACATATAGTACAGACACCTGTCCTAGGAGGAAGATATAGCAGTAATACCTGACCTAGGAGGGAGATATAGCTGTAACACCTGACCTAGGAGGGAGATATAGCTGTAACACCTGACCTAGGAGGGAGATATAGCTGTGATACCTGACCTTGGAGGGAGATATAGCTGTAACACCTGACCTAGGAGGGAGATATAGCTGTAACACCTGACCTAGGAGGGAGATATAGCTGTGATACCTGAGGAGGAGATATATACCTGACCTAGGAGGGAGATATAGCTGTAACACCTGACCTAGGAAGGAGGAGATATAGCTGACCCTAGGAGGGAGATATAGCTGTAACACCTGACTAGGAGGGAGATATATAGCTGACCTAGGAGGGAGATATAGCTGTGATACCTGACCTTGGAGGGAGATATAGCTGTAACACCTGACCTAGGAGGGAGATATAGCTGTGATACCTGACTTAGGAGGGAGATATAGCTGTGATACCTGACCTAGGAGGGAGATATAGCTGTAACACCTGACCTTGGAGCAAGACATAGCAGTGAAACCTGACCTAGGAAGGAGATATAGCTGTGATACCTGACCTAGGAGGGAGATATAGCTGTAACACCTGACCTTGGAGGGAGATATAGCTGTGATACCTGACCTAGGAAGGAGATATAGCTGTGATACCTGACCTTAGGAGGGAGATATAGCTGTGACACCTGACCTAGGAGGGAGATATAGCTGTAACACCTGACCTAGGAGGGAGATATAGCTGTAACACCTGACCTAGGAGGGAGATATAGCTGTAACACCTGACCTTGGAGCAAGACATAGCAGTGAAACCTGACCTAGGAAGGAGATATAGCTGTGATACCTGACCTAGGAGGGAGATATAGCTGTAACACCTGACCTTTGAGGGAGATATAGCTGTGACACCTGACCTAGGAGGAAGATATAGCTGTGACACCTGACCTAGGAGCAAGACATAGCAGTGAAACCTGTTGTGTGAGATGTTACACTTACAACAAGAGTTAGATGTAATGGTGACACCTGCTACAATGGCTACAAATATTTGTGACACCTGCATTATCAGCCTTGCTGACTTTCCGTGACAACATGCAACCATTGGTTGGTTTGTCCCAAACTAAATATTAATACTATCTCACTGTAAACTGTCTGAACAACCTTCCCAAGCTCAAACCACCCCATCATCAGAGAAACCCTATCAACACTGCTACACACCACTTCAATAGCCATTTAACACATTACAACTGGCTGAACCCTCAACACTGACTGTTCAGCCAGACCCATAATACAAACATATTCTGTTATCACTAGTACAAGTCTGTAGGGATGCATCACCTCTAAACAAAACCAACAACCTCACAGCCATGTGCTGTTCTAATCACTCCACTCCCCACTTCCAAGCAAACACAGTGGTTCGGTTTTTTCATTACACAAACTGGAGTAAGTGTGGAAGCTGCATCCTGCATCCTGATACAGCTGAGCATGTGTTATGTAAGTGACACCATACCTACTGCCACTGAGGGCAGATCTCCGATGCTTGCACTCAGGTAAAACGACAGAGACTAGGTATTCTAGATTCAGGACAAATTCGGGTTAGACTTTCAGAACTTGGGCTGTCAAAAAATAGAATATTTTTCTTCCTGTGAGTTTTGGCTTGAATCATCAAGGAAGAATGCCAAGGTTTATGTCAGCTGGGTTCAAGGCAACAAAACTGTATCAACATAAAACTTGGACAAATGCTCTGTGTCTAGATGATGTTTGTGCATCACAGTGAGAGCGTAAGTGTGAGTGTAAGTGTGGGTGCGGGTGTGGGTGTGGGTGTGGGTGTGGGTGTGGGTGTGGGTGTGGGTGTGGGTGTGGGTGTGGGTGTGGGTTCAGGTGTGGTTGTGGTTGTGGGTGTGGATGAGGGTGTGGGTGTGGATGAGGGTGTGGGTGTGGAGTGTGGGTGTGGGTGTGGGTGTGGATGTGGATGAGGATGGTGGTGGGTGTGGGTGAGGGTGAGGGTGTGGGTGTGGGTGTGGATGTGGATGTGGGTGAGTGGTGTGGGTGTGGGTGTGGGTGAGGTGTGGTGTGGTGTGTGTGTGTGTGTGTGTGTGAGGGTGTGTGTGTGGGTGTGTGTGAGGTGTGGGTGTGGATGAGGTGTGGGTGTGGTTGTGTGTGTGTGTGGGGGTGTGGATGTGGGTGTGGGGTGTGGGTGAGGGGTGTGGTGTGATGTGTGGGTGAGGATGTATGGTTATGGGTGTGGGTGTGTGTGTAGGTGTGTGTTGTGTGTGTGTGTGGGTGTGTGGATGAGGGTGTGAGGTGTGGATGAGGGGTGTGGGTGTGTGTGTGTGGAGTGAGGGTGAGGTGTGGGTGTGGGTGAGGTGTGTGGGTGTGTGTGTAGGTGTGTGTGTGTGTGTGTGTGTGGATGAGGAGTGTGGTTGAGGTGTGGTGGGGGATATAGTGTGTGTGGTTGTGGTTGTGGGTGAGGATGTGGTGTGGTGTGTGGGTGTGGAGTGTAGGAGTGGAGTGTGGGTGTAGATTATTAAGGTGTGGAAGTGTGGAATTGTGGGTGTGGATTTGTGTGGTGAGGGTGTGGGTGTGGTTGTGGAGTGTGGTTGTGGTCCTGGTGTGGATTTTAGTTGTGGTTTGTGGTTGTGGGTATGTGGAGTGTGTGATGTAAGGTGGTTGTGTGAGAAGTGGGTAATGGTGTGCATGGTATGTGGTGTGGATGAGGGATGTGCACTCAGGTGTGGGTGTGGGTGAGACTTTCCAGAACTTGGGCTGTCAAAAAAATAGTATATTTTTTCTTCCTGTGTGGCTTGTAGGTGTGGTTTATGTGGGTGGGATGAGGGTGTGGGTGATGGTGTGTGGGTAAGGGTGTGAGTGTGGGTGTGTGGGTGTGGGGTGTGGGTGTGTGTGGGTTGGGTGGGGTGAGTTGTGGGTGTGGATGTGTGGGTGTGGGTGTGGGTGAGGGTGTGGGTGAGGTGTGGATGAGGGGTGTGGGTGTGTGGTTGTGGGTGTGAGGTGTGGGTGTGTGTGTGGGTGTGGGTGAGGGTGTGGATGAGGGGTGTGGGTGTGGGTGTGGGTGTGGGTGTGGATGAGGGTGTGGGTGTGGGTGAGGGTGTGGATGAGGGTGTGAGGTGTGGGTGTGGGTGTGGGTGTGGGTGTGGGGTGTGGTGTGGATGAGGGTGTGGATATGGGTGTGGGTGTGGTTGTGGGTGTGAGATATGGGTGTGGTGTGGTGTGTGGGTGTGGTGTGTGGAGGTGAGGGTGTGTTTGTGTGTGTGTGTGGGGGGTGAGGGTGTGGATGAGGGGTGTGTGTGTGTGTGTGTGTGTGTGTGGATGAAGTGTGTGTGTGTGGATGAAGGTGTGGTTGTGGGTGTGTGTGTGTGTGGGGGGGGTGGGTGTGGGTGTGAGTGGAGTGGAGTGGAGTGAGTGTGTGTGTGTGTGAGTGAGTGTTTAATGTGGTTTTCATCAGTATTCCAGTTATATCACTGTCTGTCAGCTAAAGGTGGGAGAAGTAGAGGTGATGTGGCTGTCAGAAGTTTACTGCTTGGGTGAAACCGACATGTCATACAATGGTGCTGACAGACCTAGAAACATGACTGGGGCAAACCAGGATTTGAACCCATATTCTGGGAAGCATCTCTGTACAACAAATGGCAGCACCTTAGACTGACTGACTGAGATTTACGCCGCTTTTAGCAATATTCAAGCAATATCACGGCGGGGACACCAGAAATGGGCTTCACAAATTGTACCCATGTGGGGAATCGAACCCGTGCCTTGGCGTAGACGTGCGAACGCTTTAACCACTAGGCTACCCCACCTCCCCAGTACCTTAGATGACTCTGTCACCCACACCCCTCTTTATAAACAAACAAACAAGCCTGTCATAGGCAGACTGTTGAATAGTGCATGAATCATCTAATTAACTATGAATACACTGGGTAAGAGGGTCAGACCATCATGAACATATAAAAGTACTAAATAAGTAACTTATTTCTTTCATAGTGGTATATAGTATCATGTAACCATAAGGGGATTCATACAAAATTGTGGTGAAAAAGACAAGAATGAATGGTGTAGACCAACCAAGGATTGTAATCAGGAAGAACCCATAACTTGAAATACTGACTGACTGACTGAATTTGGTTTTACGCCGCTTTTAGCAATATTCCAGCAACATCAGAGGGGGGACACCAGAAATGGGCTTCACACATTGTACCCATGTGGGGATTGGAACCCAGGTCTTCGGGGTGACGAGCCAACGTTTTAACCACTGGGCTACCCCACCGCCCCCATAACTTGAAATAATGTTCAGCAGATCCTGAAATGGCTATTGGATACAATTGCAATGACTTAGATCACTAAATACCAGTATTATCAGGTGATAATAGATAAGTTATGCCTAAGAATATCTTCAGTTTGAGAAAACTGTCACCTTATGCACCTCAGGCTGGGACCCATCACCACTAAACATGTTCTTCTCTGAACTCATACAGCACCAGGAACTAACATTCTCAGTCTACCAGTCTTTATTATGATAGTATGTAAAGCAACCCTTAAAACTGGCATGATAACTAAACTATTCAGCAGTTTGGTAAAGAACTACAGTTTCAGTGCCAAGTTCTGAGGTTGCCTTGTCTCACTAAATCTCCCCACTGCAAGCTGGTGGTTCCCCACAGGATGTTCAGTTTGAACGCCCTAATTACTAACATCATCAGTTGTTCACTCTGATAACAACCTTGGAACTGAAGGAGATAATGAGAATACCTGATTTAACTGTAACTCTTGATGACTACACAGTGGTCAGGGATATTTAAAAACTCCAGCCATGGATTATACCAAACTAGTCAGTCAAATATCCTAAAAATCAAAATCAAATTGTAAGACGTACCCATCAAAAGAAGAAAAACAGATTTAATTAGTGTTTAAGATTTCTCTTCAGTAAATCAACTATTCTTCCTGAAACCTGAATCTTTTTTCTGTGCCGCTTCTAAAATAAATCGGAACGTGAGCATTATTTGGCCTCATGTCACTGATGGGCGTATGGCCAAATTCCGTTCCCCATTTGGTGGCAGCCATTTCCCATTTTTGTGGAGGGTGGTTTGTGTGGATTCCTGACGCTAGTACTCACTGGCTTCAGTTGGCGGGCTATTACAAGCCTGAGGAAAGAGAGCAGACGCTCTAGTAGTATTTATACTTGTAGTAATGTGTAGAAGATTTGTCCTGGTCAGTGTGAAGAGGGTATGGACAGATAAAGTGCAGTAATAACCAACACATAGACAGGAGTGCTAATCTGGGCAGTTATTTACTGAATCGCAAAAGAAATATGAATATTACAAATGTTTGAAATTACATGAAAAAACACATAAATCAATTCCTGGTGTGTTTGATACTCAGATAGCCATTCTTGTCAACTATGTGATCTGATGATACTGAAATGGCTGCCAATGGAGGCTATACTCATTACTAAAATGTCATTTCCCATAATTCATAAGTGACATTAATAAAGGGAGCAACCCAAGGACATCTTATAGGCATCATCACAAAATTTCCAATTGGTTATGAAGAAAGATCATTAGACTAATGCTTAGTCTATAGTAGAGTAGATATTATTTTGATAGTAACAAACAAACCTATCATAAATTGAAAAGGAGCCCCAGGGAGACCAGAGACTCAGAACCTGGGGAAATCTAGACTTGCCTCATTTAGGGCTTTAGCACTGCAGGGAAGGCTAGGCTGTGGGGAAAATAATGTGGTTCAGGGACTGTGAGACAGACTAAAAGATCATTTGTGTGTTCCTTATAAGTACTCAAGTTTTCCTTTCACGTTTTTATAAGGAAACACATATCTCCTTATTAACAACTGTATCACGGTCAGCTATGATTTGCTATATTTGCATGATCATAACCCAGTTGTAGTGAGTATGATCAGGGTTAGGGTTAATCATCGGTGGTTACAACAACTAAAAGACATTTTCAGTGTTATCTCGGTGAGTTAGTAAACCAGATGTTGACAACAGGAGCAATGACTTATGCTGTCATGTCACACAGTCAATCTGTATTGCCTGGTCCAGACTCCATTATAGACAGACTGCCCGCCATATAGCTGGAGCTGGAATATTGTTGAGTGCGGCATTAAACAACAACCATACTGTCAATCAGCTCATGCATTGTATTCATCTAATCCTTATTTGGGTGAGTGAGAGATGGAGTGAGTTTTATGCTGCTTTAAGCATATTCCAGCCATACCATACTGTATCTACTGGGTTTGAGGTGGAAATGTTGTGGTAGAGTGTGGCACACTACTGATCCAAACTCAACCCTAACTTGCAACAACCCGTGTTTCTGGTTTGGTTGTTCAGTTTGGCTTTGTGGTTTGCTGAGTTAAGACTGACTGACTGAGTTTAGTTTTACGCCGCTTTTAGCAATATTCCAGCAATATCACGGCGGGGGACACCAGAAATGGGCTTAACACATTGTGCCCATGTGGGGAATCGAACCCGGGTCCTCGGCGTGACGAGCCAACGCTTAAACCACTAGGCTACCCCACCGCCCCCTGCTGAGTTAAGAAGTAAGAGTTCAGGGTTTATGAATACTGACTTATGATTTGTGGTTTGGCAAATGTTTGGTTCTGGGATAGTGCTATGGAATCTGTTGTCTGGTTTGGTTTTTTGATGTCTGTTAAGCATTAGGTTTGATGTTTGGGTTAAATTAGTTTTCAAGAGGTCAGGACATTAATAGTTATTGGTAATCATGTAACTATTTGATTAAATCAAAATGAATAACGTCTTACTTATTTCTTACAAAAACATATTTCATTAAAATTCTGTGTATCTCAAATACATCAGCCTTTTAAGAGTAACAAATTCCAAATATTGTCCAATATGATTTCCCTAGAGGCACCTACAGGGCAAATGACAGCACAAATCCAATCATGCTACAATACCCAGAAAACCTACTACAGAGCCTACACCAAGGCCATGTTGAAGATAGCCAATATAAAGGTTCACTTATGAATGGCCAAATAGTGCAACACAGCATAAGACCATCATGGCGCTTTGGGCCAAGTAAACTCCCGAATGGCCCACAATGGATGGAAGCATACCTGGAAGGAGGCAGGGAGCAACTGGGATGCTTCATCCTTGAGTTAACCTGAGATTTAAGACTAATCAGGTATCACAACAAGCTGGAGTGCTTCCTGGGGAAGGGATCTCCACGCTGATGGAGTATGACAGTGTGAAATTGGCCTCATCCTGATGCAGCCCATACATTAGCACTGACTGCTTGACTACCTGCAGTATCCAGGATATGTCCCACAACAGCTTGGTGCCGGCATCAAGTCAGTTTGGTGGGGGCTTGACTTGCACAAGTCTCTAAGGTAATACTAAATAGTTTAAGTGATAATTTCTAAAAAATGTAAATATTCCTCTAACAGACTGGCGTCCTTCCGCTGATCTAGGCTTTCCTTTGTGGTCTTGGATAGAATTACCACACATCCATTGGCTTAGCATTCAGTACAGCCTTGGAGCAAGGCTAGCTGAAGCCTTGAGGTTCCACTTTCTTTATGTATTCTGGGAAAGTCACATGTGTGAGTGAGTGAGTGGACTAGCGAATGAGTAAGACTGAGTGTGGAGATGTGTAACTGAGTAAATGAATGAAAGTGACGGTGAGTAGATATGTGAATGTGTGGATGAATGAATGAGTGAATGACCAGATAAGTATGTGGGTGAATGAAAGTGCTGATGGGTGAGTAAGTGGGTGACTCGATGAGTCTGTCAATGACAGAGAAAGTAGATGAGTGTGTAGATGAGTGAAAGGATGAATACATTTATACGTAAGAGACTAATTGCCTACTCCTATGTCAAGTTAGCTGCTATACATATATATCAGTTACAAAGCAAACACAATGCTAACTTGAAACATATATACTGAACAACATTAGAAACGCACCACCCACATAATACGAAATATCCCTGTGAGACTGAAATGTACCCATGACATCTGAGCATCGTGGGTGCGTTTTAGTGTGGTGTGTTTCTAATGTTGTTCAGTATATATACTATTGAACAAAACTGTATCACATTCAAATTTTGTCAAATTTCCGATATGAGGTCAGTCAAGGTTAATTCATCTCAATGAATATTTTATCTCCCCAATAAAATGTTGCTCTTAATGGATATATGTCCACCAAGGGAAATAATTCCATCACATATAAACCATTAAGGTTGCACACATCATACCATCTGACGCCATCAAATCTTTAGCACTATCTTGGTCATGTATTTTTTTAATGTGAAAAGAAATGCAAAAGCACAATCCCTGAAACTTCTAAATGTTTGTTCCAAACCCTGCTGGTGTATAATATTTTCTGAGCAATGTCTACATGATAATTGGTAAGAAGGAATCCCTGTCTCAAGTACTTGTACAAACATGAGTTATCTTATCTAGGCTATGTCTGCATCAGCAACAAGAAACAAGATGTCCCTCCTAAAGATCCTACTTCAAACTGGCTACTTCCTGAACTGGCCACCCATCCATCATGTCCAGCTGACAATCATAACATTAACCTGGAGCAGTTGTGTGGAAAACAGTTCACTTAATGTCACCCTTTTATAGCTAGTGGTCAAGAATTTGGAAGTACATGTATATGCAGGCTTGACGAGGAAACTTGAATGGCCAGTGGTGCATAAATCATTGAAAAATGCTGACATTTTGGTAAAGTAAATGTATCATAAAGAATTATTGAACGTTATTTGAGTGAAGTTGAGCTTTGGCTAAAAAGAACAGCTGAGAGTAAAAAGTACAAACTGATCACTATATACAACTCAAAACAAAGTAAATGAACCCATGATCTTTTCACCAGATCATGGCATGAGAGAGGAATAAATTCCACTGCACTAAAACAAGAGGACTACACAAAGTTCAATGCAATGCAACTCCGATGGATAAAATGTTTGTTTATTTTTGTATGCATTTAGCGAGTATCAGAAAAAAATAATACTGATCCCTTTACAAATATATATCTTGTGCATCTGTACCATACTTAAGATATTGACTTATATGAAGATGCTTAGTCCATAGTCTGGAGCAGACAGTTTCATTGACTGACATCAAAGGTATCCAAGTAATTGGGATATGATGACATACATCAACCAAATCAGCAAGTCAACCAACTCAGCAAGTCAACCAAGTCAACCAACTCAGCAAGTCAACCAACTCAGCAAGTCAACCAACTCAGCAAGTCAACCAAATCAGCAAGTCAACCAACTCAGCAAGTCAACCAACTCAGCAAGTCAACCAACTCAGCAAGTCAACCAAGTCAACCAAATCAGCAAGTCAACCAAATCAGCAAGTCAACCAACTCAGCAAGTCAACCAAGTCAACCAAATCAGCAAGTCAACCAACTCAGCAAGTCAACCAACTCAGCAAGTCAACCAACTCAGCAAGTCAACCAACTCAGCAAGTCAACCAAATCAGCAAGTCAACCAACTCAGCAAGTCAACCAAGTCAACCAAATCAGCAAGTCAACCAACTCAGCAAGTCAACCAACTCAGCAAGTCAACCAAGTCAACCAAATCAGCAAGTCAACCAAATCAGCAAGTCAACCAAATCAGCAAGTCAACCAACTCAGCAAGTCAACCAACTCAGCAAGTCAACCAAGTCAACCAAATCAGCAAGTCAACCAAAACAGAAAGTCAACCAACTCAGCAAGTCAACCAAGTCAACCAAATCAGCAAGTCAACCAACTCAGCAAGTCAACCAACTCAGCAAGTCAACCAAGTCAACCAACTCAGCATGTCAACCAAGTCAACCAACTCAGCAAGTCAACCAAGTCAACCAACTCAGCAAGTCAACCAAGTCAACCAAATCAGCAAGTCAACCAACTCAGCAAGTCAACCAACTCAGCAAGTCAACCAAGTCAACCAACTCAGCAAGTCAACCAAGTCAACCAAATCAGCAAGTCAACCAACTCAGCAAGTCAACCAAGTCAACCAAATCAGCAAGTCAACCAACTCAGCAAGTCAACCAACTCAGCAAGTCAACCAAATCAGCAAGTCAACCAACTCAGCAAGTCAACCAAGTCAACCAAATCAGCAAGTCAACCAAATCAGCAAGTCAACCAACTCAGCAAGTCAACCAAATCAGCAAGTCAACCAACTCAGCAAGTCAACCAACTCAGCAAGTCAACCAAGTCAACCAACTCAGCAAGTCAACCAACTCAGCAAGTCAACCAAGTCAACCAACTCAGCAAGTCAACCAACTCAGCAAGTCAACCAACTCAGCAAGTTAACCAAGTCAGCAAGTCAACCAAATCAGCAAGTCAACCAAATCAGCAAGTCAACCAAGTCAACCAAATCAGCAAGTCAACCAAATCAGCAAGTCAACCAACTCAGCAAGTCTGACCTATAGATTCTATTAGTTGCCTCCTACGACAAGCAGGGGCTGCTGAAGACCAGTTGTACCAGGCTCTTCACGGGGCCAAACTCTTGCAGTACTAGTAGACCAACACTTAGTCTCTGAATATACATCATTTTGAAAGTAACAAATAAACCCATTTACATTGAAAAGGAGCAAAAGTGAAAAGTGAGATGGGATTCAGAACCTGAGGAAATCTAGACTAGTTTCATTAAGGGTTTTAGCACTGCAGGGAGGGCTTGGCAGTAGGGAAAAACTATGAGTGGAGACCACAGAATAGGATATTTTATATAGCCTGTGCTAGCAGTCATTAACACAAAATACTCCTTTTCCTACCTTTTCTGATTGGTACTGGGGCATGCAACTTATTTAAAACTTGCTGCAGCATATTTCCTGTCAAGAATAATTCAATAGTCACATAAAAGAAGAGTATATATGAGTCCTTTTGGTTGCCATTAATAGACATACAGATATCTTACTTCTGCGGCAATAACTGTTCTTTGTACACTGCTTATTTCTAGTTTTTTTGTTATCTGGTTAAACAAATCCGTTTGATGCCAGAGGTATTATCCCCGAAGCGAAACCCAAACAAGAACAACTTATTGAGAGAACTAAGAATTATGTAAAAATACCACAATAATCACTTCATTTGAACAAAAAGAATTTTGTGGATACATTGTGAAAACATGAATGATATTTTGGCTACTCTGTCTTAACATAAATGTCGATATTCTACAGACAGCTGCCTCCTGTGTGTAACCCTGGGGGAAATCGCACAGCATTACTGATCATTCACAGTTGAGATTTGCCGGTACTTGTTTGCAGCGTGTAAGAAAAAGCTGAATTGCAAGCAAATTGATTGAGCTTGCCAGCTTCTCCACAGAGCAACACAATGTAACTGGAACATTACACTACACTCAATCCTGGCTCAGAATGATCCATCATGTCGTATATTAGATAAACAGTGTTTTGAAGTCTGAAGTCCTCTTGCTGTAGATTTGCTACCTCTTATTTTAATTTGGTACAGAGCACCTTAGTGCTCTCCCCTGCATACCCATTAACTCATCTCCCTACTTACTCCCTTCCTCCCACCTACTCAACCCCCACCCACCCCACTACATACAAACACACATTCCAATATAATTTTTTGTTTGTTTGTTTTTTGCTTAACGCCACACTTAGCACATTCAGCTATATGTCACGGTCTGGAAATAATTGAGTCTGGACCAGACAATCCAGTGATCAAGATCATGAGCATCGATCCAGTAAGTGAAAAATCTTAAACCTTACTTCTTTTTAATTAGACATATATGACAAAATGGAAAGAATCTAGATGTATCTATTTTGAAAAGAGTTAAATAATCTTAACATAAAACATCAGAAAACCTCAAGTCAGTCTGCATGACTATTACACACTTCAAAAGTCGTCCCAGGAATAATGTTCTCAAATCAACCCGACACCATATGCGTCAAATGCATTAAATACACAAAACAGCCATTACCTTCAAATGCAAACACTACATCAAAAATGGCTGCAGTCTCGTCTAACGATAATAACAGCTTTTGTGGTAAATGTCATAATTTATTACAAAAACATCTCACAGAAAGACGTAACTGTGACATGAAGCTGCTCCAGGCATAGCATGTGGGTGTAGTTTCATGTCAGAATTTATTTTAGATTTCAGAAAATTCATTTCCTTTTAACCTGTGCCTTTTCGAAATAATTGGTTCTAGTTGCGTGCAAGAGTGTTATAGGAAAACACATAAATTGTGCTGCCATTCTCCTGAAGAGGGACGCTAAACAAGCCCGTTGGGTTTAATTCAGGAACCTGCCAGAAGTTGGAGTGAAGGGGGCTGGAAAGTGATTATTAGTTAGGGCTGTACATGATGAACATTCCAGAGCAGCTACTAGCAGGACGTGCCATCAATGCTACCCTATCCTGCGATGTAAGAAACACTAGATAATTCCAACCTATCCTGGCTTCATGAAGACACTTTTACAATGTTGACCTAAGTCCTTATCCTGGTCCTCTTGGTGCTTTCTATACTGAACAAGTCTAGCTCTAGGGTAATAATTAATAGTTGAAACGATAATTTAAAAAAATATAAATAATAAGAACACATTGTCCTTCTAATAGACCGTCGCTTATATAGACTTGCCCCTTTAAAGGGTAGAATTACTATAAATACATGGGTTTAGCATTTGGTACAGCCTTGGAGCAAGGCTATAGTCTGTTTGCAGTGAAAGCGTACTGATGAATTTCACTTTAAACAAAAAAGTAAATCGAATAAAGTGAAAGTAAGATTGCGAATCCTCATAATTTTACCTTGCCAAATGAACCTTTAAATTTCAGAATTTTATTCAACTTAGGATAAAAGTTGTTTAACAAACGATCATGGTTTCAAACTGCTATTATTAGTTTGTATTATAAGGGGTTATGAAACATTAGATGAACAAGTATGGTTGGTCTAAGTTAATGCTCATCACGTACGCGACGTGCATTTGTTTCACTGTTCCAACTACTACCAGGTGAAGGTGAGGTGAGGTGAAATTGGGGTTTAACGATTTTCAATCTTAATTTCACTTTATTTGATTTACTTTTGTTTGAGAATATTTTGCTCACATTATTTCCTCATACTGTTGTTATGAGTTTTATTGTATGTAAACATTACATTGTTGTGAGACAGTTTCAGGCAAACTGGGGCTGCTTGTATGCGGCTGCTTGTACTAGCCCAGACTGAAGCTGGTTTTATAGTGCTAGATCACTGAGATACCATGCCGCAGTGAAGCATGAATACCCCACTCAGACACATTATACTGACTCCGAGCCGACCAGTCCTTGTTGTACCCATTAATGCCGAGCGCCAGGCAGGGACCAACAAGTACCATATTTTAACGTCTTTTGGTATGACGAGGTCGGGGATCAAACCTGCGACCTTCCGCTCTCCGGGCGGATGCTCTAACCACTACACCACGGAGGCGGTTCCACCTGGTTGGACCTTGTAAGGAAAGAGCACTGTAGCTCACCTTGTTACATCTCCTCAGCTTATGATGTCAATGAAGACAAAAAATAGTTGATATCAGCATATATATTCAGATCTTCAGAGACCACATGTTACAGATACATGTGATTTGTTTCTTTGTTCTTTTACGCTGCACTCAGCAATATTACAGCTATATGGTGGTGGTCCATAAATAATCAAATCAGTGATCAACAGCATGAGCATCAGTCAACACAGATGGGACACCAACTATGTCAGTGAGCCTGACCAGTTTTACATTGCAACAATAATTCGTATAGGTTTGGATAACGGCTTCTTCCATGACCTTTTTATGTTCACCCGTAGACAATAATAGCCACAAATGGGTTATTGGTTTCCTTGTTGAAGTACTAATGTCTGTCAATAAACTATAATTACTGCAAACAGGTTATCGGTTTCTGTGCTGCGCTACCAATGTCTTACCGTGAGTATTGGTGAGGTTGAGTAGGAATCCGCATGCAATGGTCCTGAGTCGGTCGGCGCCTTCTGCATCGTTCTTCAGCTGAGTCCTCAGGAGGTCCAGCAGCTGCTTCATGGCATCGGCTTCATCTACAGCATTGCGGCCAGCATCTACAACACATTGATGTCATCCAGAGTGTCACACCAGTATAAATATCATAATGCATGGCACCATCCAGATAAAAAAGTACATACCATTGTACATACCAACCCTCTACAACACATTGATGTCATCCAGAGTGTCGCACCAGTATAAATATCATAATGCATGGCACCATCCAGATAAAAAAGTACATACCATTGTACATACCAACCCTCTACAACACATTGATGTCATCCAGAGTGTCGCACCAGTATAAATATCATAATGCATGGCACCATCCAGATAAAAAAGTACATACCATTGTACATACCAACCCTCTACAACACAATGATATCATCCAGAGTGTCACACCAGTATAAATCGCATCATAATGCATGGCACCATCCAGATGTACAAAAGTACATACCATTGTACATACCAACATCCAGATAAAAGTACCTACCAACCCTCTACAACACTACATCCACACACATGATAAATATCATAATGCATGGCACCATCCAGATAAAAAGTACATACCATTGCACCCTCTACAACACATAAATATCATAATGCAGTGTCACACCAGCACAAATATCATAATGCATGGCACCATCCAGATAGAAAAGTACATACCATTGTACATACCAACCCTCTACAACACAATGATATCATCCAGAGTGTCACACCAGCAGAAATATTATAATGAATGGTATCATCTGAAGATTTTGATAATAAAAGTACATACCATGGTACATACCAAATTGCTACCAGTATCGTCACACAATGATAGTTATATCACCAACAGCTCTTCCGACACACAACCAGAAAAGTGTTTGCATATGTGAATGACCAGGAGGACTGACTGACTGAGTTTGGTTTTACCCCACTTTTAGCAATATTCCAGCAATATCACGGCGGGGGACACCAGAAATGGGCTTCACTCATTGTGCCCATGTGGGGATTCGAACCCGGGTCTTCGGCTCGGCGTGACGAGTCAACGCTTTAACCACTAGACTACCCCACCGCCCCGACCAGGAGGATCTTGAGTGAGTGATTGAGTATGGTGTTACGCCGCTTTCAGCAATATTCCAGCAACATCACGGCAGGGGACACCAGAAATGGGTTTCACACATTGTACCCATGTGAGGAATTGAACCCGGGTCTTCAGCATGATGAGAAAATGCTTTAACCCTTAGGCTACCACACTGCCCCTCAGGAGAACCTTGAATTTTATATGGAGATTAAATATTGTTTCAGCTACAGTTGCCAAACAAGATTTCAATGAATGAAACATGTGAGCCTGAATATGTTTATGAAAAATAAGTTGCAAAATGTAATTATTGAGGTAGGCAATCTCTTTTTTTATGTAACAGTCTGAGGCAAAAATACTTTTTTCAATATTTTTCATACAAAAACATGTTTTGGGATGAAATCCCTGCATCCAGCTTATTCGTGCCACCCAGCAGTTGTTTCCATTAATGCATAAAGACCTTTGCTTAAATAAGATGCAAGATGCGATGAGAGGCACATGTAGCATATTGTAACCATTTCCACTGTTCATATGCTTAGTGATCTCTTTGTTTTGCAGACATTTGTAGAGAGGAGTCAAGTGTAAGACATTTATATCTGCACTGTTGAAAATTTCATTCTTATCACAGACAGAGGTAAAAAATAAATCAAGCTGTCTTTCAGTCATGGTAAATCGGTTTGTGCCAGTCGAATAAGACTTAGGTATTGTGATTGTTAAGTTGATTGTAATCCTGTTGGATTGACAGGAACTAAGGCTGTCTGCGCAAGTGGGCCTGATTAGCCAGACATTCCTTACTACACAAAGATGTTCCTAGCTGTTAATCCATGTAAGTTTGAAGTATTGATTGTGACCTTATTAATTGTACACTAAAACAAATACAGATCTTTCGTGAAATCAATAACACTTATTGATCTGACAAAGAATGTATTCTTCAGGTCCATATCTGATTTTTTTTCCCCATTTGGATGGTATTTCTAGTAATTTATGTTGGGAGACTTAACTTCAACACCTTGAAGTGACAGAACCATGTGACCAAACAACCTTCAGACTGCCATGCTTATAATCATCCCTGTGATCGATGAAAAGGAATTGTTTCAAACGACACCAACTGTCTTTTACCTATGTCAGTTGGTGCCCAAAGTTTTGGAACATACTTTCTTGAACTTGTATTTCATCATTATTTGTCTCCTAGCATCTTTAAGCATTATTTGTCTCCTAGCATCTTTCATCATTATTTGTCTCCTAGCATCTTTCATCATCATTATTTGTCTCCTAGCATCTTTAAGCATTATTTGTCTCCTAGCATCTTTCAGCATTATTTGTCTCCTAGCATCTTTAAGCATTATTTGTCTCCTAGCATCTTTCATCATTATTTGTCTCCTAGCATCTTTCATCATTATTTGTCTCCTAGCATCTTTCAGCATTATTTGTCTCCTAGCATCTTTTTCTTTAAGCATTATTTGTCTCCTAGCATCTTTCAGCATTATTTGTCTCCTAGCATCTTTAAGCATTATTTGTCTCCTAGCATCTTTCAGCATTATTTGTCTCCTAGCATCTTTCAGCATTATTTGTCTTCTAGCATCTTTCAGCATTATTTGTCTCCTAGCATCTTTAAGCATTATTTGTCTCCTAGCATCTTTAAGCATTATTTGTCTTCTAGCATCTTTCAGCATTATTTGTCTCCTAGCATCTTTAAGCATTATTTGTCTCCTAGCATCTTTAAGCATTATTTGTCTCCTAGCATCTTTCAGCATCTTCAGTCTCCTAGCATCTCTGGGGCGGTGTGGTAGCCTATTGGTTAAAGCATTCGCTCGTCACTCCAAAAGCCGGGTTTGATTCCCCACATGGGTAGAATGTGTGAAGCCCATTTCTTGTGTTCCCTCCATGATACTGCTGGAACATTGCTAAAAGCGGCGTAAAACTATACTCACTCACGCACTCCTAGCATCTCCAGTTATGTGTCTTTTTCCATCTAAATGGGGTATGTACTGTCATTCTCATCTTACAGGACCATAAACTCTGAAGTGTATCTTGAGATATTTTACTGTCATGGAACTTAAAGGTAAAAACTTCTGTTCAGAGACATCTTTCAAACAAACACATTGGTCAAATGCCTCTCGTGACTTTGAAATATGAACACACTGTCACTAGAACAACAGGTGCCTGGCACCAAATTTCAACCAAATCTGTGCAGAGGTTTTGGAGATATCTTACTAACAAACAACAAATTGGTCAAATGCTTTCAGTGACTTTGAAAATAAGTACCCCACTGTCAACTGAGAACTGTCAATATCCCGAAACACCTTGGTAACAGATTTGAACCCACTTCATGAGTAAGTTCCATAATCATCTTAATTGTAACAATTATGGGATGACATCCATTCCCAGAAGGATAGATGGAATCTAATACTCAGCCCTTGCATCAGTGCAAATGGACCAAGGTTAGAATTGGTCTTCAGCAACCCATGCTTGTCGAAAGAGGTGACTAAATGGGATTGGTTGGACAGGTTTAACTTAGTTGACACAGGTCATCATATCCTGAGAAGATTGATGCTCATGATATTGATCACTGGATTGTCTGGGCCAGACTGGATTATTTACAGCTGACTGCCATATAGCTGGAATATTGCTGAGTGCAGCGTTAAACAATTGCTGCATGAGACAAATAACACCCTGAAGCTGAAATTATTTCTTTTTCTTAATATGTCCTATTTGATCTTTGTTCCCACAATACCTTCCTCCACCTACACAAGGTGCTAAACTAGCACCATGAAGCTGCCTGGAGTGCCATGCCAGACTGTTCCCCCTGGTATTCCACCTGTGTGCAATATATGAGCTGTCTATTAGAGGAAGCAGTAGTAATAGGTCATCCTCACACTGGAGCCTGCGATATTGACAACAGACTGGAGATCTGTTTCATCTACAGCTGATATACATTTGGTCAGCACAGCAAGGTCACAACATTACACTGGAAGGTGAGCTGGATCTCGGTGATTCTTCATCTTGGTGAGGTTTCATCTCATAGGAATGTGTAAAATGGACCAAATGATATTTAAGATTGAACCCATTTCAACAAAACCTTTTTATCTAATTAGTCATGTGATGTATCTGAAATTCAGATGTTTTCGTTGTGGACTGAATGAACGAAAAGAAGATTGAAATACAACACACCTGCTACATTCTCACTGGCAACTCTGTCCTAAAATTAATTCATTTATAAAAGATATTTTTCTATATCCTAGCTATCAATGTTTTATTGAGTACATAAAAGCAAGGATGCTTGGAGTTTTGCCAAGTGTCCATATAACTGATTTATCTTGACCATTAACCCTAATATACTACACGAGTGAGTATAGGTTTATGCCGCTTTTAGCAATATTCCAGCAATATCAAGGAGGGGGACACCAAAAATTGGCTTCTCACATTGTACCCATGTGGGGAATCAAACCCAGGTCTTCGGCATGACGACCGAATGCTTTAACCACTCGGCTACCCAACCAACCCATATATACTACACAAAGAAGACATGGCATGACGTTAAGAATAGTATCATGAAAAACAAACAGGGATGTTTATCTTCTGTTGAGTAGCATTTAATAAACAAATCTAACACATCTGCTTGTGACAAATTGCACAATGTACAGACTGAGCGAATCCGACAAATTAGGTATTTGTTTTGCCTAGTTGTGATATTGACAAATGCACACTGTGTTAAGAGCCTTGTATTGACACTGTCGAGATCAAACATTGAAATCATGCTGACTAAGCACATCTTGCACACACTGCACAGCCATCCTAACACCAACAAACCCAATACATAATGTACCACAAGAAGCACAACACAGAGTCAAGGAGCCGGTTCCAGAGAACTAGAAACGGTAAACATCATCAGCCAGAGAGTATGATTGTAGGACAGCCAAGAGAACACAGGGCCAACGGATGCAATGTTGATGTGCAGTGTGTATACACCGTGGCTGCAGTTGAGTGCAGTTGCCGTGGGTAACAGCATGTCTGAATCTAGTTGGATAGTCTGTTGGCACAACATGCCGATGACAACCAGGAAATGACTACGCTGGTGTTCATTTCTCAGAAACAACATGTCCCTGTTTGGCATTGATAAACATGTTTCAGTGGATCAAGATGATCAACACACAAACTAAATGTTTTCAACATGTTACAGGGAGATAACAGGTTTTTGTTTTAAACATATTTTATTCATTCAAAAAAAAGGATTGGGCACAAGTTATCCAACTTAGAAAAGCCCTCTCCAGATAATTACACAATTCATCTTACAACAAAGTACACAAGTGACAGACAGGCTAGGATATGTACAACAGATGTTAACTGAGAAAGCGTTTTGTTTGAGAGATATAGATATGTACATATTTGAAAACAGGTTGTTACTGTTGTATAAAATATGTATCTGAACCCCACATTTTCTCATCAGCATCTTGTGAAGTATAACACATGCTTTTTCTGTTCCTTAATGGAACTAGGAAATGGTGAAATGTTTGACAGATTCTGACTGAATAGCGTATTACTGCCTGTTTTATCATTTGTATTTCAGTTTACTCCTAAAAACTGTATAATGGAATAAACATACATGTATTTCAAGCTGAAAAGGCCAGTTTAAAGAAACACCATAGAAAAACTAATGACAGTTCAATGTGAGGAATGTGGAGTGTTGAGTAAAAAACTCTTTTAGCAGACACACCAAAGATAGAGTCAGACAATATACCAATATGTGAGTCGCGGCAGTATGTTTACAATGATAGCGTCAGACAATATACCAATATGTGGAGTAGCGCCACGGCAGTATGTTTACAATGATAGTATCAGACAATATACCAATATGTGGAGTAGAGCCACGGCAGTATGTTTACAATGATAGCCCAGACAATATACCAATATGTGGAGTAGCGCCACGGCAGTATGTTTACAAAGATAGAGTCAGACAATATACCAATATGTGGAGTAGCGCCACGGCAGTATGTTTACAAAGATAGAGTCAGACAATATACCAATATGTGGAGTAGTGCCACGGCAGTATGTTTACAATGATAGCCCAGACAATATACCAATACGTGGAGTAGCGCCACGGCAGTATGTTTACAAAGATAGAGTCAGACAATATACCAATACGTGGAGTAGAGCCACGGCAGTATGTTTACAAAGATAGAGTCAGACAATATACCAATACGTGTAGTAGCGCCACGGCAGTATGTTTACAAAGATAGAGTCAGACAATATACCAATACATGGAGTAGCGCCACGGCAGTATGTTTACAATGATAGCGTCAGACAATATACCAATATGTGGAGTAGCGCCACGGCAGTATGTTTACAATGATAGCATCAGACAATATACCAATACATGGAGTAGCGCCACGGCAGTATGTTTACAATGATAGCGTCAGACAATATACCAATATGTGGAATAGTGCCACAGCAGTATGTTTACACTGCTGTCTTGGCTAAAACAAATCTCAACTTTATGACAAAACTTACCAATAGCTATTCTTAGTTCTGTTTGATTGGCATTTTAGAAGTTGATGAATAATAAGAAAGGTATGATACTTAATGGATAACAACTTCTTTATAATATTATGATATACCGTTTCAGCATAGATTCTTATACTGTTGTCAAGGAAGAGCTATTCCTAGTGCTGTTTTAAACCTATTGTAATGTTAGGTTACAACACAAATCGCACCAGAGACAGTGAACTTTTTGTGCGACAAAGATAAAACATACTGGGGGTTTTGCTCTGACATAAGCTATTCACATAATTCCTGAGATTGAAATCCATGTATGCATTTAAATATTTCAAATGTGATGATTGGTATATAGAAGGGGCAAAAAGAAAAATAGAAAGAAAAATAGAAAGATAAGTTTCACAGAAAGTTTCTTCTCTCACTCGGTCAGCATGAAACATGATACTTTCAAGTCATGTTTACCAAATGCCGAATTGCTGTTACTACAATATTCAGTGTATGTGTGAAAATGCATGTGCATGGGTGCACATTTGATTCCTAATGCAGTTTATCATAGTTGAATGTAAAGTAACCTGTATGTTTATCTACTGGAGAAAGGAATGCTGTTGTCCACCTGTGGTAATCTGGACCACACAAACCAATGGGTGATTGTATCAGCACACTTGGGCAGTGGGTTAGCATAAAGGGTTAAAGTGTTAGCTTGTCATGCTGAAGACCCAGTTCCAACTCATGGGTACAATATGTAAAGCTCATTTTCTGGTGAATATGGTTTCACATCCTTTTCAGGAATAATTAAGAAATATCATGATGGGGATATCAGAAATGGCTTCACAGAATGTTCCAGTGTATGGAATCAAACCCAGGTCTTCATTGTGATGAGTGACAACTTTAACTACTAGGCTACCCCACTGCCCCTCTGTTACAGTAAAACCATCTAGAGTTACTTGATACAGTAAGTTACCAGTGGTGACAGAGGACTCCCTTTGGTCCTGCCTAGTCTGTCTCACAGTCCCTGAACCATATTAATTTCCCTACTGCCAAACCCTCTCTGCAGTGCTAAAGCTCTAAATAAAGCAAGTCTAGATTTTCTCAGGTTCTGAATCTCTGGTCTCCCTTGGGCTCCTATTCAATATAAATGGGCTTGTTTGTTACTATCAAAATTATATATATTCAGAGACTAAGCCTTAGTCTAGGTCCTGCCCTACAGTCCTTTGTAATCGATCTATGTTTGGCTCTCTTATCTCCATCACTGATGTAAGTGGGAGCACAGTAGAGGGCTATGAAGAAATGGATGCAGTCAATTTGCAGTTATGTTCCAATAATGAACTCCAATTATGGGAAGCTAACAAGATTGTTAGCTGGTAAAACTGTTGATGGGAAGAATTATTTATGAATCTAATAATTGTATTTCCTCTCACAGAAATATGTTTGAGCATGGAAAAAAGATCCTGAATAATAGATGCTGTTCACAACTTGGGCCATGTGTACTACAATAATCTAGTCTTACAAATCTCCACAAATATGTGCTACAGTATACAGCTAGAGGAATTGGTTGTGCATTTAGACAATTAGAGGACCCTTGATGGTGAATTATCACATCTTTTTTCTCTCTGTCAACTGTAGTTGTATTCATCATTACTCATTAAAGAACCTAACTATCTGATTGGCCAGTTGTTCGCTTGTAAAACACAGTATATCACCTTGTCTGTCTGTATAAGTGTCCTGTGTTTGTTCACTATGTGACTCGGGGTGTATAAGTCCATGTAGCACGTACACTCCTGTACTCCTAATGCTGACAAAGAGCTGCCATCCATTTTCTCTTTCTATTACTGTAATCGAATATATTTTCACGGGGTGCAATTTTTGCGGAAAGTTCACAAAAGGCCTGTTAGCACAGTTGTTTTTTCGTGCATTTCAAACACCTGAGTGATGGTATCCATCACAACGTTTTCACAACCGATAGTCATGCAATGATCAAAACTACATTGTGTTAAGGAATAACCGGTAGGCGAACATCTGGAGTTCTTGACATTGTTTGATCACGTAGTTTGTAAACATGGACCGGGAATAATTGCTTTGATGTTGTTATCTGAGAGAATAAACAAATTACATGTTGTTCCTACTTGAGTATTTGTCATGACTTCACCATGAATATTTCGCTTGGTATGATTATTGGCGCACAATCTTTTTGCGCTAAAAGCGTGAAAATTAATCCCACGCGAAAATAACTATGATTACAGTACATATAGAATACATGTTTATCAGTTCCATCCATTGAATATCTACTGCCTCTATGGTCTCCATCTACCTCAAGAGCGAGAGGTCAGTGGTTACATCACGGCCTTACTATACATTAAATGATGGTATTTGTTGTTACCCTGCCTGACACTTGCGTGAGTGAGTGATTTTAGTTTTATACTGCTTTTAGCAATATTCCAGCAATATTACAGAAGAGGACACCAGAAATGGGTTTCACACAGTGTACCAATGAGGGGAATCGAACCCAAGTCTTTGGCATGACGAGTGAACACTTTAACCACTAGGCTATCCCACCGCCCTACCTCCTGCTACGTCATCATATGAGCGAAATATTCTCAAGCATGACGTTAAACCCAATTTCACCTCACCTACCTCCTGCTACTTGGCATTAAAGGGATAAAAGAAGGATTTGTCAGATCAGTATCCTTTGTAAACTGGGCATGGTATGTCACTGGGCAAATTGGGAATGAGATGTTCAACCCCATTTCTTTGACCTTCACCTTGAAAAGTCTCGTTTAATACTGGCTGAGCTGCACGTAAACCTGAATAACGTTTTCAGCAATCTGCCTGAATCTTCAGCCATGTTAAACCTCGACCAGACCTGTATAAATGTCACAAGAAGCGATAAAGGTTGATTTGAGTTTTCCACAAACAATAAAGCCAAGCACTGAATGGTTGTAAATCTGCAATGAAAGCATGAAAACACCATAAACCCACGATGACTCAAGCCATGAGACTGGTGGGACAGCATCAACACCCCATCATGAATCATCCACCCACTTACATTTTTAGCCGAATCTTTCAGTTCACCTGGAAAAATTTGGCTCGTCCAATAAATCTACGATAAACCACTGTAAACTGTCAGTATCTAAAAGCGAGTGAGTGTTTGTTTAGAATGTGAGAGTTTTGTAGTTCAGCTGTGAGCTGTGTGATAAAGACCCAATACTTGCTGGCATGTGTCTACACAGTGGTGATAACAAGATGAGGGGCATGCCCCTTCTTTCAGCTGCTGATATTAGGGCTTCATGGAGCCCAGGTGGCTTAGATCAGACCCTCCCGTTACACCCCTACTGTTAACAGCTGTAGACAAATACAAGGATTGATACTGATACTAGAATGAATATGTAATACTGTGTTTTATTACCCACGTGGTCAAGGTATGGGTAGTTCCATACTAATCTCGTACATCACACGAGTGTCGTATCGCGTTGACCTGTGTCTTAACGACTTGATCTGAGATTCTAACGATTTGATTGGATAACCGATGACCTCTCAATTAGGTCACGTTGTGATGGAACTACTTGTTCATTCATAACACACACGTGAATTCATTCATTCTACAACTTATATGCATTGTGGGAATGTAAACATTGCGAACGTTGCCGTATCGCTGTTTAATTGAAAGTTGAACTGAGACATTATATCTGTCGAAAAACATAAATGTAATATTTCCACCAGTGATGTTAGCCAAGTAACGCAAATGCAAACCAAGAAATGGGGTGCTACGGAGTAGTTTACTATAGGAGGCTGTACGAGGCGATGACAACTGACATGCATCGTGTCGTCGGTTACCAAGGGAGCAGACGAGAATGGCAATACAGTGTGAAGTCATGCAAAAGTGAACTACAGAACAAAATTCTTCCGCAACCTCTTATGAAACCGGTTTCAGTTTGAAACCATAACAATAACAAAAATACGCTGTTTTGTCAATTTAATGCATGTAAGACGTGGGTCATAAATAAAGTACCACACTCGGTCTCATTACATACGGAACTTCGTGACCTTCCTATGGTTTCTGACCTCGTTTTCGCTTGGTCAGATACCATAGGAAGGACACTGAAGTTTCGTATAATTCGTATGTAATGAGACCTTATGTAGTATTCTCTATGGACTGCTCTACAAACACCTGCACAAACACAATGTATATGACCAAGACCTGTGACTGTTGGAATGTGGACCAAACAAACATGTGACTTATATCATGAGTGAGCGAGTGAGTGGTTTTATGCCGCTTTTAGCACTATTTCAGCAATATCATGGCGGGGGACACCAGAAATGGGCTTCACACATTGTACCCAGGTGGGGAATCAAGAGGGTGTTCAACATGAAGAGCGGAGGCTTTAACCATAAGCCTGCCCAACCGCCCCAACATATAGTATGAGCAATGTCAACGTGGCCAGGTTATAATGACATCCAAGGTGTTTACTGGATAGGAATTATGTCATCCTTTACAAATACTAATTGAAAATGGACACAACGAATTAAATCCATTTGCATATTTTCTCTACAATAATTGGCACTTTCAATTAATATAGTCATGGATGAAGTAACCATTCATCGTCATAGTAACTGTCTCACCTGAACTTCATACATTAAACTTTTTTCAGGTACTGGGCAATTAATCTTTGTGACCCAACTGATAGTGTTTTTGTGTCCGATAGGAGAATGAAACCTAGACACAGAGTCGGAGCATCATGTTGACTTCTTTGAATGCAGTATGCCCACCATGGGTTGAACACAGCATGAACTTCTTTCCAAATTGGGATCCATATCCTACTCAGGTACACATTATGCACAAGTACTGACTGACTGACTGAGTTTGGTTTTACGCCACTTTTAGCAATATTCCAGCAACATCACGGCGGGGGACACCAGAAATGGGCTTCACACATTGTACCCATGTGGGGATTCGAACCTGGGTTTTCAACGTGACGAGCCAACGCTTTAACCACTAGGGTACCCCACCGCCCTATGCACAAGTAAGCATTGAATGTTAGACCACAGCTTTGCATAGGATGACAGTTGCCAGTCGTGAAGATTATTGATGTTCAGCTCTTTGATAAGGTGTGGAAATAAGCTGAATTGTTGTACGGCCATGCTCTTCTGTCAGACAAATACTAGCTCTGTACTTCAACTTCCCAAGATTATGGGTTTTATGGGTGATATAGACCAAATGGATGAAAGAGTGAGTTCACCTTTTTTTCAACTTTGACACCCACAAGCATGTGAATTGATATTACAAACCAAGAACCATACTCTGGGAGAATCTTGGATTTGAACCCACGATATGCAGACATTGCAGAACTAAGGAATTCACCTCTGCACAGCAACTGCACAAAGATACAAGTTATCAAGGGCATCATTATAAGTGACAGCTGACATACAGTGAGGTCCTACTCTTAATATACATATGATGGACCCAAATGGGACCTGGGTCTCGGGTTAGTTGTGGTTCCCAGCAACCTATGCTCCTTATATCGACTGCCAGATTGTCTGGTCCAGATTTCATTAGTGACAGGCCACCGTCATACTGCTAGAGTGCTTACATACAGCTATAGCTTAGAGCAGCTATATACAACACACATATACTAATCTCCTGCACACAGCAAAATCTGCACATCACAGCAGTGCTGAAATAAGAACATGCTGCTCAAGGAGGCATCAGTATGGCAAAGTAAAGACCCCTTATTTCCCAGACTTCAAAGTTGGCGCCAATGTCCATCATATAAATGGCAGATTCATGAGGCTTCTTACATACCATAAATGATTCATTTGGTAAACAGCATCCGTGGGTATATTGATGATGATAATTGGTTAGCTGTCAGGTTTCCTTGTAAATAATATTCCTATCGCATTGTAATTTCAAGAACTAATTACTACTTAGCCATTTCTACATCACCAGGGCCATGTTACATTAATAACCATAGAATGGTTTACCTACAGTCATTAGATAACACATATTTATGTATGTATGGCCTTCCAGTAATAGAAGCTGCTGGGTCTGTCCTTTGCTATATAGTGTCGACAGGTGCTCTTTTGGTTTGTACTCACATGAGTGTTTGTGTAACACTACTCATCACTATTCAAGAGTTGTTGGGTACTAGGTCTAAGCCAGGAACTCCCACTGGGGTATTAACAATAGAAACCCATGAATGTTGTCACGAAATAACAATTGCAAGGAAATATTCAACTTTATATCAAATGAGTGAGTGAGTTTTACGCCGCACTCAGCAATATTCCAGCTATATGGCGGCGGTCTGTAAATAATCAAGTCTGGACCAGACCATCCAGTGATCAACAACATGAGAATCGATCTGCGCAATTGGGAACCGATGACATGTGTCAACCAAGTCAGCGTGCCTGACCACCCGATACCATTAGTTGCCACTTATGACAAGCTTAATTTTTCTCGATAATAATACCGTCACAGATAAAGTAACCATGCATCATCACATCATTATCATCAGAACATCATGCTACAAGTTTTTTTGAGAGGCTAGGCAGTTACTTTTTGTGATCTCACTGTATTAGTATAGCCCACTTAACCTGAGAGAAGGGATACTGGTTGTTGCTGTAGGAAACCTGGAGGCTGAAGGAGCGTGTTCACTTCTTAATGACTGATGATCACATCTGTGGATCTCACTCAACATGGACATACAAGGTCGGTGTTCGACACTGGTATAGAACACAGGCTTATCTTTACATTGGAATCTTAACTGCTTCATCTTGATAGGTGTAATGACTTAGGTATCATGATCTTGGTGGTTGTTCTGCAAAAAGTTTGCTTTTGCCAAGGGAAGTTACGGAAGTGTCTGTGCCCAAATGAAGTGAGGAAATGCTGCAGAAACAGCTCTTCTGGTCACATACCAACAAGTGATCAATAGTGGGTTGTATTTATAGCTGGTCTAATGAGCTACCTTACCTACTGCTGCCACAATGAGAACCTAGACAAGTGCACAACATCCATTATTCCCCAGTCCATCACTCTTCTTATATATAAGGCAAAGCTAATAATAGGTTATTGAGTGTGCCAAAACTCTGTTATATATGTCACAGAAAGGTGCTGAGTGTAACAGAATGGGTGTAACAGAATGCGTGAATGCTGATTAGCATAATTCCAGCTATATCGCAGTGGCTTACTTATATATGAGAAGAACTATCCACACATACTGTTGTGGGGCGGTGGGGTAGCCTAGTGGTTAAAGCCTTCCCTCGTCATGCCAAAGACCTGGGTTCGATACCCTACATGGGCACAATGTGTGAAGCCCATTTCTGGTATCCCCCGCTGTGATATTGCTGGAATATTGCTAAAAGCGGTGTAAAAACAAACTCACTCACTCACTACATTACTGTTGCAAGTCTTCACTGTGGTCACTCATTCAAGTTGTGTTAAAATTTAATGCTATTTGACACTTTTAGTTACATATGCTCTGTTCCACAAAGCTATATTGTGACTTATAGCTGTAAAAATTGCTGATGAGTCGTTAAGCAATATTAACCAACTTATTAGCATTATGTTTGCATCAAAATTCCCACCAGTGACCTGTACTGGGAATCAAACAAAGGTTGCTTATGAAGCAGCCAAAGCTTTGCCTATTGGACTTAACAGAGGATGTTAAAATTGAGTAAATCATTTTACGTATCCTTGTCAGGATGGTAATCCCTGAAAGTGACTCATGTTACTACAGCTTGCATCATCCTGCCCCATCATCACAGAAACAGTCAGGCTACGGAATTCCTGTGTTACACACCTGAGACTCAGAGTAGTTCCTGATCAGGTGTGTATTGGGTTCTCAATCTTCCCCAAACATCTGCACACCTGTCGTGAGGTTTCCGGGCATCTGTTCCCTGGCAGCAATTAGCCAAGAACATATCCCAGCATAGGGCCTGATGTCTCAAGATTCCACTTACATCCAGCTCAAGGTATGATACCTCAAGATTCCATCTATATCCAGCACAGGGTATGATACCTCAAGATTCCATCTACATCCAGCACAGGGTATGATACCTCAAGATTCCAGTTACATCAAGCTCAAGGTATGATACCTCAAGATTCCACTTACATCCAGCACAGGGTATGATACCTCAAGATTCCAGTTACATCCAGCTCAAGGTATGATACCTCAAGATTCCACTTACATCCAGCTCAAGGTATGATACCTCAAGATTCCAGTTACATCCAGCTCAAGGTATGATACCTCAAGATTCCATCTACATCCAGCACAGGGTATGATACCTCAAGATTCCATCTACATCCAGCACAGGGTATGATACCTCAAGATTCCACCTACACCCAACTCAAGGTATGATACCTCAAGATTCCATCTATATCCAGCACAGGGTATGATACCTCAAGATTCCACCTACACCCAACTCAAGGTATGATACCCTCAAGATTCCATTCCACCTACACCCAACTCAAGGTATGATACCCTCAAGATTCCACCTACATCCAAGCACAGGGTATGATACCTCAAGATTCCATCTATATCCAGCACAGGGTATGATACCTCAAGATTCCACTTACACCCAACTCAAGGTATGATACCTCAAGATTCCATCTATATCCAGCACAGGGTATGATACCTCAAGATTCCACTCTACACCCAACTCAAGGTATGATACCTCAAGATTCCACCTACACCCAACTCAAGGTATGATACCTCAAGATTCCACCTACACCCAACTCAAGGTATGATACCTCAAGATTCCACCTACATCCAGCACAGGGTATGATACCTCAAGATTCCACCTACATCCAGCTCAGGTATGATACCTCAAGATTCCACCTACACCCAACTCAAGGTATGATACCTCAAGATTCCACCTACACCCAACTCAAGGTATGATACCTCAAGATTCCACCTTCACCCAACTCAAGGTATGATACCTCAAGATTCCACCTTCACCCAACTCAAGGTATGATACCTCAAGATTCCACCTACACCCAACTCAAGGTATGATACCTCAAGATTCCACCTACACCCAACTCAAGGTATGATACCTCAAGATTCCACCTACACCCAACTCAAGGTATGATACCTCAAGATTCCATCTATATCCAGCACAGGGTATGATACCTCAAGATTCCACCTACACCCAACTCAAGGTATGATACCTCAAGATTCCACCTACACCCAACTCAAGGTATGATACCTCAAGATTCCACCTCCAACTCAAGGTATATACCTCAAGAACTACACCCAACTCAAGGTATGATACCTCAAGATTCCACCTTTCACCACCCAACTCAAGGTATGATACCTCAAGATTCCACCTACACCCAACTCAAGGTATGATACCTCAAGATTCCACCTACACCCAACTCAAGGTATGATACCTCAAGATTCCACCTACACCCAACTCAAGGTATGATACCTCAAGATTCCACCTACACCCAACTCAAGGTATGATACCTCAAGATTCCACCTACACCCAACTCAAGGTATGATACCTCAAGATTCCACCTACACCCAACTCAAGGTATGATACCTCAAGATTCCACCTACACCCAACTCAAGGTATGATACCTCAAGATTCCACCTACACCCAACTCAAGGTATGATACCTCAAGATTCCACCTACACCCAACTCAAGGTATGATACCTCAAGATTCCACCTACACCCAACTCAAGGTATGATATACCTCAAGATTCCCCTACACACCCAACTCAAGGTATGATACCTCAAGATTCCACAAGATTCTACACCCAACTCAAGGTATGATACCTCAAGATTCCACTCTACACCCAACTCAAGGTATGATACCTCAAGATTCCCACCTACACCCAACTCAAGGTATGATACCTCAAGATTCCACCTACACCCAACTCAAGGTACCTGATTCCACCTACACCCAACTCAAGGTATGATACCTCAAGATTCCACCTACACTACACCCAACTCAAGGTATGATACCTCAAGATTCCACCTACACCCAACTCAAGGTATGTATGATACCTCAAGATTCCACCTACACCCAACTCACCCAAGAACTACACCCAACTCAAGGTATGATACCTCAAGATTCCACCTACACCCAACTCAAGGTATGATACCTCAAGATTCCATCTACACCCAACTCAAGGGTATGATACCTCAAGATTCCACCTACACCCAACTCAAGGTATGATACCTCAAGATACACCCAACTCAAGGTATGAACCTCAAGATTCCACCTACACCCAACTCAAGGTATGATACCTCAAGATTCCACCTACACCCAACTCAAGGTATGATATCAAGATTCCACTTACACCCCTCAGGTATGAGATTCCACCTACACCCAACTCAAGGTATGATGCCTCAAGATTCCACCTACACCCAACTCAAGGTATGATACCTCAAGATACACCCACCTGATACCTCAAGATTCCACCTACACCCAACTCAAGGTATGATACCTCAAGATTCCACCTACACCCAGCACCTCAAGGTATGATACCTCAAGATTCCACCTACACCCACAAGGTATGACCCATTCCACCAAGGTGATGATACCCTCAAGATTCCACCTACACCCAACTCAAGGTATGATACCTCAAAGATTCCATCTATATCCAGCACAGGGTATGATCTCAACATTCCACCTTCACCCAACTCAAGGTATGATGCCTCAAGATTCCACCTTCACCCAACTCAAGGTGTGATATACCTCAAGATTCCACCACACCCAACTCAAGGTATGATACCTCAAGATTCCACCTACACCCAACTCAAGGTATGATACCTCAAGATTCCATCTATATCCAGCACAGGGTATGATACCTCAAGATTCCACCTATATCCAGCTCAGGGTATGATACCTCAAGATTCCACCTACACCCAACTCAAGGTATGATACCTCAAGATTCCACCTACACCCAACTCAAGGTATGATACCTCAAGATTCCACCTTCAAGATCAACTATGTGCTGGTATCAGCACTGGAATTATAGATAACGAAGCCGTCATCCACACAGATTGCTCGTCATTAATTTCCAGTTCTGATTCAGTGAAAACAAAATAATGTACAGTGAAAGCCTGATGGTCAGAACTCCAGAATCACGAAAAATCAGATTCAAATGTTTACCACCTTGCCGAAACCCATGAGCATTCATATAATGGAGACAACCCTAGAAACATAATCACAGTGAACCGGGATTCAAACCTCAGTACCTAAGGGATTCAAAACTACACCTGTGGTGCTTTAGATTACTGGGTCACCCATGTATTAATCTAGAACATGACATTAAACTTCATTTCACCTAATCTTGTTCTTCTAAAACCTTACAGCAGGCCCATCACCTCCATTTGAAATTCAAGAAATAAAAAACTCCCACAGTTGGGCAAAAAGGGGAGTAATTAGATGCCGTTTGATCACACTTTCGTTTGATCATGAGTCATTTTTTCAGTTCTGCTTTGATGACCTCTGCCTTTCATCCTCCATCTGAACATATATGTGCAATAACAAAGATCCCCTGACAATCACACCAGGGAAACATTTAACATGTCCGCCATGTTTTTGAGAACGTGTCAACGCAAAAAATTGTGTAATTTCAAGAAGTATGTGAAAAGATAAAAAACCTCTTCTAAATTTACACAACTTCAAATGTTTACATTCGGTGATATGAAACATTTCAAGCAACCTCATTCGTAAAAAAATCAGACACAATTACTTGAAAAATATCCCCAAAGCTTACATAAACATAGACCTTCTACTGCAGTGACCCGCAGTGGGGAAGAAACAGAGGCATCAGTGTAAAGAAATGTCCTTTCAGATTGATAATATATCTCAAGGCAGGTCGGCTGGGCGACAGGGTTGGAGCCAGCAAGAGACTCAATCTGCATCTTCCAGAAAATGCACACTCTAATTGGCCTCAACCTTATCACAAACAGGTCCAATATCTCTGTTTGACACACTGTTTACCAACTATAACTGGTTAATTAATGACGACAACATTCCAGCTGATGTACTTTTGGCAAGAAAGTGGTGTTGTGCACAAGTTGGTGAAAAATCTGGCAGTGATGCTGTCTGCAGAAAGGCATAATCTTGCCATATCATCTTGAGAAGAAATGAAGATGGAGTAGAGAAAACGGCAACATTAAAGTATCAGATATTCTTATTTTAATGGTCACTGCAATTGCTGAAGCATTTTGTTAAATATAAGAGTTTGGATAGTTCTGTCATGAGATGTGTTAGTTTGCTATGTCTCAGCAGTATCCAAGGTATATGGTTGTGGTCTGTAAATAATGTTGTCTTGACCAGACAATCCAGTGATCAGTATTGTCAGCAATGATAGTTGCCATTGGGGTATGGTGTTGATTAACCACCTGATGCCAACCAACCAATCATCTCAGACGACAGACAAGTTCATTGTTCAAATTTGATCACAGGCTTGTATATGTAGTAAATTTTTGTCTGTATGAAGAAATGTTCCATTAAAAATGACAAAACACTGATTGTAGCTTAGTGGTTGAACAACTCACTCACTCAAAACAATCACTAATGCGCCAGACACATGTGCATGCGGGTTAGACATTGATCATCAGTAACCCAGTCTTCATCGTAGGAGGTGACTAAGGGGACACACACACACACACGACACGTAGACATGCTTATGCTGTTCATCACTGGATTGTCTGGTTCACACTAGATTACACATTGCACACACACACACACACACACACACACACACACACACACACACATCCTTAGACAGACAACCTGTAACATACAAGCTGAGACCTACAAACCTGTCCATCATTGTTACCAGCTGACAACTATATACACACAAACATGACATGTTCTCTATACACATCCTGGCCAAATGTTACAGCAACATAGGAGCCGTGTTTGTGTGCTTCACCATAGTGTGTCCATACCATGCCACTCCTCAGCAGGTGGGGATCACCTCGCTGTAATGTCAGGTCAAATAATTGCTTTTCTCTTGAGACTGGGAGGTTGGGGTATATCATCCTTTGAACTCTATGATGTTAGAATAACTTTTCATACATTTTATGATAATAATTTTCCACCCATCTATAATACAGTGATTCTTAACAAAAGGTAAGCTTGTTTCAATGGTGTCATTCTGATCAGTGAATAAGCTGAGCAGTCTTTCAGTTGACTGCCTGTCAACTTGATGTCGGAGCAAAGTCAGATATGCAGTTCTTAAAGTTTTACTAATGTAGAAACAAATCTGAGCATAGGTAAGTATGGTACTTACAAACCTAGAGACTTAATCAGGTTGATCTGGGATTTGAGTGAGTGAGTGAGTGAGTGAGTGAGTGAGTGAGTATGGTTTTACGCTTCTTTTATCAATATTCTAGAATATCATGGCGGGGACACCAGAAATCAGCTTCACACATCGAACCCGGGTCTTTGGTGTGACGAGTGAACGCTTTAACCACTAGGCTACCCCACCACCCCTTTGGGATTTGAGCCCCCAATCAGAGCTATCTGGCATACCAAAGACAGGCTCTATAATTTTAATGTGTACAGTTGCAAACCTAGAAGCTTCATGAGATCCACAATAAAAGCTATCTGGCATATCAAAGAAAGTCGCTGAAATTTGTTGTGTAGAGTTGCAAACCTAGAAACATAATCTGGTTGAATCTCCGAATTGAGCCCAAAATAAGAGCTGTCTGGCATACCGAAGAAAGTCTATACAAATTCCTTGTGTAGAGTTGCAAACTTCATCAGATTGAATCTGAGATTGGAGCCCACAATAAGACCTATCTGCCATACAACTGTAATGCAAGTCTACACAACAAATTACAGTGCCTTTGACAACTGAGCCACTCGTGACACCCAGTGGGATACAGCACATCCTTAAATGATTTTTAATTTGCTTATCAAACTGGCAACACAAGCATGCAATAAACAATGGCCAAAGCACGCCCGAGACTCCACCCCACTCCCACATCCTGCCACCCCCATGTCTTATGTTCACAAAGGAGATCTCTTCATTGAGGCCGGGTGTGTACACATGACCGGTTATCTGTAGTACGGTGATTTACTGACAGAGATCAGAGTTGTACCTTTCTGCTGGAATGTGTAGGGTGAGAGGGATATACTCCATTGTCATTTCTATCACTGTTTATATGCTGGGGCTTTGAAGATGGTCACTTAGGTTTGACATCATTTAGATATGGTTGTGTGCTTCATATTTTGGTTATCAGGGGTCAGATTACACAGATTAATTAAGTTTAATTAAAGCATACTGGGTTATTTCTTATTATGTTCACCCAATGTTGGAACTGTGCATTCATGATTGTGTATGTGGAAGAAGACTGGTGCACAGCGTTAGGAAAGTGTTTAAAAGTCATGGTTTGAAGTGATCATGATGGACAGGTGCTTAAATAGACCAACAGCTAGTCTCCGGAATGAACATATTTTACAGAAAATAAAAGTTTTAAAATCAAAATTATAAATATCATGAAAAGGAGTCCAGACACTTTCTTCAACTGCGATAAATATAGACATGCCACACATTCTAGACATGCATGGGCTGCATTGGGTATATTGTTTCAGGGTCAGTATGACAGACTAGTGCTTAAATGAATACTTGGATAATTAGATATGTCATGTGGTAGTGGTGTTTGTGTGGTGATGGTGTTGTAGTTGGTGATGTTGGTGTAGGTGTTGTTGGGGCTGATACTTGTGTAGTCGGTGCAGTTGGTATCTGTGTTGGTGTTGGTGGTGACAGTAATGCTAATAGCAGTAACGGTGGCAGAGCTCGGATGTTAATAACAGGAGGTACTGGTGTGGGTGATAGAGTTGGTGTTGGTGCTGGTGTTGGTGTTGGTGTTTGATGGTGATGTGTTGGTGTGTAGTCGGTGCAGTTGGTATCTGTGTTGGTGTTGGTGGTGACAGTAATGGTAATAGCTGGTGTTGGTGTTGGGTGGCAGAGCTGGTGCTGATGTTAATAACAGTGAGGTATCTGGTGCTGGTGTGGGTGATAGTGTTGGTGGTGTTGGTGTTGGTGTTGGTGTTGGTGTTGGTGTGGTGTTGGTGCTGTAGTTGGTGATGTTGGTGTAGGTGGTTGGCGCTGATACTTGTGTAGTCGGTGTAGTTGGTATCTGTGTTGGTGTTGGTGGTGACAGTAATGCTAATAGCAGTAACGGTGGCAGAGCTCGGATGTTAATAACAGGAGGTACTGGTGTGGGTGATAGAGTTGGTGTTGGTGTTGGTGCTGGTGCTGGTGCTGGTGTTGGTGTTGGTGTTGGTGGCTGATACTTGTGTAGTCGGTGTAGTTGGTATCTGTGTTGGTGTTGGTGGTGACAGTAATGCTAATAGCAGTAACGGTGGCAGAGCTCGGATGTTAATAACAGGAGGTACTGGTGTGGGTGATAGAGTTGGTGTTGGTGTTGGTGTTGGTGTTGGTGCTGGTGCTGGTGTTGCAGTTGGTACAGTTGGTGTTGGCACCATGATTAGGGTTCATAGTTGTGAAAATGTTGTTACAGATGCAGGTTTAGAGATGTCATCATAGTGTCGCCCTATGGTAGACACAGTTTGAAGATGACAGAGTGCAGAATGAATATTAAAGAAGGAAATATGGATGAATATGATATATTCATTTAAATAGATATGAAGCAACAATTTCACAATATTAATGTAACAGTCAAAAACTCTTTTCCTTGATTCAATCTAGCCTGAAATAGGCAGCAATGTTGCAGTACAAAACCCTGAAATAATTTCCTCAAACTGCACGAAACGTCAAGAACATCATACAGATACTAATACCAACATAATGATCAAACCCCCCAAAACACATCAATCCAAATCATGGACTTGTTTATGGGGAGCTTCATCCCAGTGATGTTGCAGTCTGGCAGGGACGTAAACACTGGTGTGTGATGCAGGCTGTAATTAACAGGAAGACGGAGAGGGAATGTTAGGACAACATGACTGAGACGGACCTTGAATCAATATGGATACATCATGTAGGCAATCCCATCAAGTTTACCATTGTCAGCCTTCGGGGAAACAGTACTGGTGTACTTGCAGCCACAGCAACACTTGACATCGCTGACCGGAAAACTCTATATTGTCAGTGTACATGATCGATCATTTGGAATACGTGATTTTGAATCTAGATGAATGGATTCTTAAAGGCAGACTTGCTGTAGGCATCAGAAGTGTTAGTGAGTGAGTTCAGTTTTACGCCGCTTTTAACCATATTCCAGCTATATCACGGCGGGGGACACCAGAAATCGGGTTCACACATTGTACCCATGTGGGGAATTGAACCCGGGTCTTCGGCGTGACAAGCAAACGCTTTAACCACTAGGCTACCCCACCGCCCATCAGGAGTGTTAAGTAGAATTCATCCTCTACAGAATTTCATGAAAATAAAAAAAATATATACTTGAATTACTTTCAGACTGTCGACCAATGTTTCATAGACCTGCTTAAGAAAGAGGTCTCTGAAAACTTGTCTAAGGACTACTCATTAATACAAGCAGTAGAGGAATTTGGGGAAGGGTAATAGAGATATATGACTTTATTGGAGGGACATGAAGAATAATATTGATTTGGGGGAAAGGTCTGTATAAAATTATTAGTAATATTTTTTGCACCATTACCTTTTACAAGAAAAGCATTTTACTGCTTGCATGCTAATAAGATTTTACTACTTAAAGGTTTAGAGCCATGAAAACCCGGAAGCATCTAAAAACAAGGGGACAAACTTTTCGATATGGTCATACACTTCTGTACGGTAGTTTATGAAATCTCACCCACATCCATCCTGTAATATACAGCAGGTCCCATGTCATACATTATTCATGATAAAGAAGCTTGCCAATAAACCTCTCAGTCCGGATACAAATATGTTTCTTTTACATTAATCAGACAATGAAAGGCTTGTGGGCCGAATACCTCCAACTGTAAACCCAGTGGAATCCAAAGTCACTGAAGTAGGGCTGAACAAATATTATGCCAGCAATAACAAACCTGACAAGAAATGTCTTTGTATATACCTAGTCCATCACTTGACTGATTCGTACAGGAGTGAGTGAGTGAGTGAGTGAGTGAGTATGAGTTTTACAAGTATGGTTTTACGCCGCTTTTAGCAATATTCTAGCAATATCACTGCAGGGGAAACCAGAAATGGGCTTCACACATTGTACCCATGTGGGGAATCGAACCTAGATCTTCGGATTCTTACAGTAAAACAGAAGGGCATGATACAAGGGTTCGGTACAAGGGGCTGTGTTTGTCTACTCAACATACAAAAGATATTGGAGAGAATGTGGGTTGTGCTGGCATTGATTTTCCAACTCTAGTGTAATGTCAGCAGCTTAACTGTAATACACAATCTTAAAGAAACATGGACGGCAACTAAACTGACATTGTTTGTGCACAACCTTTATCAATATGGTGTAGGACATCTTTACATGTGTCTTTGTCAAAGTAAGATAACTTTCATGCTCGTAATCTTCAATTAACAACATGTCTGAATATGGACTACAGAGTTGATTTGAATGCACATTCAAAATGGGTGCACATGAGTTTTATGAATGCTAACTTGTTTGATTTAATAATATATTATAACAGAGTGTGATGGACGGATGGATAGGCTGGATGGATAGGTGGGCTGGATAGGTGGGTGGATGGATAGATGGATAGGATGGATGGATGGATGGGTGGATGGATGGATGGATGGATAGATGGATGGATAGGTGGGTGGATGGATGGATGGATATGGATGGATGGATAGGTGGGGATGGATGGATGGATGGATAGATGGATGAATGAATGGATGATAGGGTGGATGGATGGACGGATGGATAGGTGTGTGGATGGATGGATGGATGGATAGGATGGATGGATGGATGGATAGATAGGTGGATGGATGGATGGATGGATAGGTGGGTGGGTGGGTGTATGGATGGATAGGTGGGTGGATGGATGGATAAAGGTGGAAGTGATGCGGTTAGTAAATGTTCACCACTTTGGTCAAAATGCCACAAAGTGCCCACAAAACAAGAATCTTAATCACTGCAAGTTCTGGAATCAAACCCTAAAATACAGCACACACAGGCACCAGTAAGGGACATAACTCTGTACAGCAAATCACGTGCCTCACATGACTGTGCCAACTGCGGAAACTTTCTACTACAGAGAAGCACACTTAATTTTGTAGCATGCTCCGACTCCTGTATCAGGTGAATCATACTGGCGAACGCTGCTGCCTCTACACAACAAAAGGAGTTGATATCCAAAACCCAGCTTCTGAGAAAGTCCCATGAGGTCCTATTCAACACATTCTGACTTGATGAAAGAAGTATTTAAAAGAAACTATGTCTAGAACTCGTGTTACACAGGAGCAGCTCAACAAATCACATGTTTACTTCTCTGTGTAAAACAAGTTTATTCTCATGTGTGAGAGAATGTTTGTGATGCTAAAGCACCAAGACAAACAGTATTGATGTCCCCATTTCTTTTGACTGATCAGGCCGCCATCAGACGTGAAACAGAAACCTTAAGATTCCCTTCTTATCTAAATACAAATATTTCACAAACAGATTATCTGCAACATGAACCATGTCTACATAGCAGTCTCTGATGGGTCAGACTTGCTGTCACATTTCAAAACATGAAAACAAATAAAAACACCATTATTTCAACATGGCCAAATATATATTATGTAACTTGAGCTGTCATTTGTCCAAACTTTGAAGGTATCCAAACTTTGAAGGCAACAGCTATCCATGGTAAAGATGGATGTTGTGGAATATATTCAACAGTAAAATATATCTATGACAGTTACAGTGTAGCTAAGGTAAGAGTGAGTGAGTGAGTTTAGTTTAAGCTGTTTTTAGCAATATTCCAGCAATATCATGGTGGGGAACACCAGAAATGGCTTCACACATTGTACCCATGTGGAGAATTGAACCCGGGTCTTCAGCATGACGAGCGAACGCTTTAATTACTACCCCACCGCCCAAGCGAAGGTAAGACACATAATTTGCTAAAGACATAACAGACATTCATGGTAACAACTACAGTGCAGCTGCAGCAGAAGATAAATAAACTGGAAGACATTTCCTGGGTAACACCTACAATGTAGCTTTGGCAGGAGATAATTGCTGTGGAAGAAATTTCCATGGCAACAGACATTCAAAATAACAGTTGCAGTGTAGCTACGGCAGAGGATGAATGAAGTGGAAGACATTTCCATGGTAACAGCTACAGGGTAGTCATGGCAGGAGATGAATGAAGTGGAACATGTTTCCATGGTAACAGACATCCATGGTAACAGCTATAGTGTAGCTAGGGAAGGAGGTGAATTGAGTGGAAGACAGCTCCTGGTAACAGACATCCATGGTAACAGCTACAATGTAGGTACAGCAGGGGATGAATGAAGTGGAACATGTTTCCATGGTAACAGACATCCATGGTAAAGGCTACAGTGTAGCTAGGGAAGTGGAAGACAGCCGGGAGGGTAACAGACATCCTCCTGGCTGCTTCCTCCCACTGCTGCTGCATATATCACTGTCTCCTCCAGGGAAAGTCTGTTTCCTGGTGTTTTTACTTGCAGAGGATGTGCGCTCATTTATTTCCGTGTTTACAACAAAACACCCAGGCCTGCTGTAAGTCATCTCAGTGCTGGAGAGTACTTTTATGTGGAGGTCAGAAATGGCAACTCTTCTAAAAAGTCGAATCTGAAGATTTTCATGACATGCGATCATGTCTATTTACATGTACACCGCAGTCGTGCTGTCTGTGACAAGGCTTACATCTTAAGCTGGGAGAGTTTAAAACATTGCTGATGATTCATCACAAGTTTCCAATCTGAGGAAATCTATGCCATCGTTCAGTATTTGTGATGAAGCATACAATCATTTGAAAGCCATCTCAATCATACTAAAGTAACAAACATTTCAAGAGTCTTACACACATATCCCTTTTCTGACATAAATTCAGTTTCTTGTCAATAAAGTAAAAGTAAACTTAAAAGTATACACTATCACCAGCTATGTCCATAGCCACCGATATAGGGCTCTGTTTGAAACAGCAATGGTATCACTATGACTGTCATAACTCCCATAGTATAACACTGATTTACATCAGTCGTAGTGCTACAATCACTTTGTGACATGGGTTTTTGTTTGTTTGTTGTTTAATGCGACATTCAGCAATATTCCAGCTATATGGTGGCATCTGTAAATAATCAAGTCTGGATCAGACAATCCAGTGATCAACATCATAAGCATCTACGCAACTGGGATACAATGATATGTCAACAAGTCAGTATGCCTGACCACCCAATTCTGTTAGTTGCCTCATGATATTAGTCACTGGATTGTCTGGTCCAGATTTGAATTAAACTGTGTATCATGATTCAATAAACTATGTGAACATACGCATAGGAAACTGGCAGATATTATTAACAGCCTTTGTGTTGTCCCGACCACTTCCTGTATATACCATGTGTTTAATGAACAACGCTTATAACAAACTAAACAAACTTAGTGGTTCAGCTGAGTTTGTTACAACTGTACTGGCAAACAAGGATAAGTTGGACCAGCACAGAGAACGCGTTTATGAGAAGTAGGCAGTTCACGGCAATGAGCAAACCAATTTGGTTTGTGAGAGGTAGAGCAGATGTAGGCTAGTGCACATGCATTGCATGACAATGACTGACTGACTGAGTTTGGTTTTACGCCACTTTTAGCAATATTCCAGCAATATCACGGCGGGGACACCAGAAATGGGCTTCACTCATTGTACCCATGTGGGGATTCGAACCCGGGTCTTCGGCGTGACGAGCCAACGCTTTAACCACTAGACTACCCCACCGCCCACATGACAATGAAATTGATTCTGTGTGTAGCTGCACGCCCTTGCTCATAAGACTCTCATGTCGGTGTAGCAAGTCACACTACACTTGATCGCGGACAACCTGGGGCCCCTTTCGCTAACAATGGCAAGCACCAGTGGGCGGCACTCATGCATGCTAATATGGGTCAATTGCTAGGTCGGTGCTCAACTTATCCTTGTTTGCCAGTAGTTTACTGTACTGATCACATGGTGAACAATGTATCAAGATACAGATTTCTGTGTCCAAGGAGACCACCCCAGTAACTGCAAGTGAAGGAGGACTTACCATTGTCGTAGCAGATGTTGCCCAGGGCCCGACACCCCTGGATGGCCAGTTGTACATCATTGCTGTTCAGCAGCTGCAACAGGGGCGGCACAAACCCCTTCTCCACCAGCGGGCCCCTCAGTGACTCTGCAATACAGGATAGTGTCATAGGTGGACACTCATAAAAAACAACTAAACATAATTTTGACAGTTGTACTAACAAACATATTGCATACACACTAGTGGTGTTCCGATTAATTGAAATAATCGAAGATTGGTCGAAGTGACCAAACGACCAAGCAATCGATCACATTTTCTCATAATCGGACACAAACGATTTTGGAACTGCTGTTTTAGTCTTTGAAACACTTGACGATGGAACATAACTTCGAAGTTGTCAGGGCCTGAACACTTGTTTAATTCTTAGAAAACTCACTTCACTAACTGAAAAGTCATGACTGAATATTTCTTGAAGACCCCAGAAGGTTTCTGTTCATGATACATCAACATCACTTTAAAGTAGCAAGGTGCATCATGTTATACATATCTGCAATAACAACCTGGATAGGAAAATCTGAAAATTGATGCTAACCAATTTTTATCGATGATTGTTTGTTGGTAATGAAGCAATCGTCAATTATGAGATTTCAACCAATTCCCAACACTAGTGCACACTGAAAACCACAGCATTGGACTGTTTAACACTTGTAATGTTTAAATACTGGGTGCTAAGGCTATTGCAAAATCCACACTCAACAAACAATTACATTAGTGAATATGTGAGTGAGTTCACACTGATAGTCACACTGGCAGTATTTCAGCCATTTCGTGACTGTAGAAAAATGTCTGGTAAACACTAATGTTGCTTGAAGGACTGACTGACTGACTGACTGAGTTTGGTTTTAAGCCGCTTTTAGCAATATTCCAGCAGCATCACGGTGGGGGGCACCAGAAATGGGCTTCACACATTGTACCCATGTGGGGATTCGAACTCGGGTCTTCGGCATGGCGAGCCAATGCTTTAACCACTAGGCTACCCCACCGCCCCGTTGCTTGAAGGACAAGGTCCAGGGTGACATGTTACAAAACCTCAGCACTTTTATTGTCATAAGTCTAAGTTAAAGTACATTTGTTATGTTTACCATGCTGCTAAGATCGCCTTGTACAGTGGTACCCAGATTGGGATATCACAGAATCACCACTGTAGCTAAGGTAACCATACCAAACTCTCCAATTACCAACACAACAAAGTTGTTTCCCTCACTTATTAACCTGAAATAAAAGTTCAATTCAGTTTCCACATTCACAAATCAGCTTCAAACAAGCCCTCAATATGTTTAATGTAAAAAAAACACTTTCAGCTGGAAAAGATGTGGAAGAGGTAATAAAGCTGGAAGCTGTTTCCAGTTGTATCACAGATGACTTCTGTCAAAGTAAGATGTCGGTGAAAAGAAATATTGGTATATGACATCCGCCTCAATCAAGGAACTTCCATTTTTTAAAAGCAAAAGAAAGTGAAATTTGGCTTTTTTTAAGACCGAAGGAGCTAATTTTGAAATAAATGGTGAACCAAGCCTCGTTAATCCGGACCGGTTCGCGTTTCTCAGTAAATTCGTCCGGATTCGCGAGAATGAATCGGACTACTGAATCAAGACCCAAGTTGCTTCCCCTAAAATTACAAAAGCGACCGCGAATCTGGATAAAACAAATAAGCATTTAATGTAAAGCAATTCATCACATCAATAATTTTACCGAGTGACATCCATGTTGATCCGGCGTGTCTGATCGCGTCCTGCCTCAGCACAGGTGAGGTAATGTCTAACAAAGCGATCTATTGTAGTATGCCTTGAATGTCCGAATTATTCCTGCATCCATCGGTTGAATATGAGGCGTGGTATTTGGTCACATTTAGCAAAGTTAGCGAAGCACACTTCGACTTGCAGCATTGTCGTAAAAGCAAAATCACTTTTAGTCCGCGTGGACGGATCTGTCTGTCAAAGTACATTAACCAATCACAAAACAGCTCACTTGTCATCCCGCGCCTTTGTATTGTGGTGTCAATCAAAGCGCCAAATGTACAGTATCTTCAGTGGGAGCTTTTATGTCTAATTAAAACACCTACCCAGTTGGCCAGTTATTTAAGTAAACATCGCCGGGCGGTGTTGTTGCGGTTCGTGAACACGACTTACAGCGTCCGGACTGTGAAGCAATTTACTGTTTATTTTACTGATTGGTGACAGCTACTTACCATCCGGTTCGAGCGAATTTCCGGATTATCGAGGCAAATTATATAGGCATAGATTGGTAACAAGCTGAAATCGCCGGGGCGAGACATCCGGATTATCGAGTCGGACTAGCGGGGGCTTCACTGTATTATCAAGCTACTATGGATGATAATATGCTGCGAGAAATCGTTCAATGTCAAATTAAATATCATATCATTGTCACTGATGATTTGTCTGGGGAACACACAGAGCAATCATAAAATATTTTTGAGTGTGCCAGAGGACGTGTAAAATATTTGTGGGTAAAACAATCCATTTCTGGTGAAGTTAGCTTCTGTGGATCCATAAACCAATAAATATTCAAATGGCTGTACTTAAAACTGCATTTGAAAGTGTCAGTTTGACTGTGTTGCTAACCTGTTTTAGCTAGCTCTGCTACCAGTTGGGCACACTTGGATGTGAAGCTGGATTCTGAGGCGTTTATGAGCAGCTTGTGGACATCCTCCAGAATCCCCGAGTTCAGGAGAGGCTGCGACAGGTCATCCTCACTATCATCTGGAAGCAATATTTCCATATTTAGTTCCTTGTTGATAAGAATGAAACCAAACACTGATCTACTAATCAAACATTTAAACTCTGGAATTAAAAAAATCTATTAATTTGTTCAATTATCCTTCAACACATAGGAACCCAAATAAGTGCATCAATTCTGATTCTGGAGAAGGCAAGGTTTGCCAACTAATACAGATCTGCAAAGGATTTTCTTACATGAACATGCCTATAACACATGAACAAATATCTGTATGTTCAAAACTTTTAAAGTTAAACACTTTACAAAGTAAAAAATAGAAGTTTTGCTTTTCTTCACTATTAAAGGCTTGCACATCACATATGTCACATAGTATAAGCAACACAATGTATTGGTTTGGTTGCAGTTAGAAGGTCTGCCCTGAAGTTCATCAGCTTACAATCATATCATACACACACTGTAACCAGCAACACAATGTATTGGTTTGGTTGCAGTCAGAAGGTCTGCCCTGAAGTTCATCAGCTTACAATCACATCATACAGACAATGTAACCAGCAACACAATGTATTGGTTTGGTTGCAGTCAGAAGGTCTGCCCTGAAGTTCATCAGCTTACAATCATATCATACAGACAATGTAACCAGCAACACAATGTATTGGTTTGGTTGCAGTCAGAAGGTCTGCCCTGAAGTTCATCAGCTTACAATCACATCATACAGACAATGTAACCAGCAACACAATGTATTGGTTTGGTTGCAGTCAGAAGGTCTGCCCTGAAGTTCATCAGCTTACAATCACATCATACAGACAATGTAACCAGCAACACAATGTATTGATTTTGTTGCAGTCAGAAGGTCTGCCCTGAAGTTCATCAGCTTACAATCATATCATACACACACTGTAACCAGCAACACAATGTATTGGTTTGGTTGCAGTCAGAAGGTCTGCCCTGAAGTTCATCAGCTTACAATCATATAATACACACGACACTGTAACCAGCAACACAATGTATTGGTTTGGTTGCAGTCAGAAGGTCTGCCCTGAAGTTCATCAGCTTACAATCATATCATACACACACTGTAACCAGCAACACAATGTATTGGTTTGGTTGCAGTCAGAAGGTCTGCCCTGAAGTTCATCAGCTTACAATCATATCATACACATACTGTAACCAGCAACACAATGTATTGGTTTGGTTGCAGTCAGAAGGTCTGCCCTGAAGTTCATCAGCTTACAATCACATCATACACACACTGTAACCAGCAACACAATGTATTGGTTTGGTTGCAGTTAGAAGGTCTGCCCTGAAGTTCATCAGCTTACAATCATATCATACAGACAATGTAACCAGCAACACAATGTATTGGTTTGGTTGCAGTCAGAAGGTCTGCCCTGAAGTTCATCAGCTTACAATCATATCATACAGACACTGTAACCAGCAACACAATGTATTGGTTTGGTTGCAGTCAGAAGGTCTGCCCTGAAGTTCATCAGCTTACAATCACATCATACAGACACTGTAACCAGCAACACAATGTATTGGTTTGGTTGCAGTCAGAAGGTCTGCCCTGAAGTTCATCAGCTTACAATCATATCATACACACACTGTAACCAGCAACACAATGTATTGGTTTGGTTGCAGTCAGAAGGTCTGCCCTGAAGTTCATCAGCTTACAATCATATCATACACACACTGTAACCAGCAGCACAATATATTGGTTTTGGTTGCAGTCAGAAGGTCTGCCCTGAAGTTCATCAGCTTACAATCACATCATACAGACACTGTAACCAGCAACACAATGTATCGGTTTGGTTGCAGTCAGAAGGTCTGCCCTGAAGTTCATCAGCTTACAATCACATCATACAGACAATGTAACCAGCAACACAATGTATCGGTTTGGTTGCAGTCAGAAGGTCTGCCCTGAAGGTCATCAGCTTACAATCACATCATACAGACACTGTAACCAGTGACACAACAGTCAGAAGGTGTACCCAGTGACACAACCTATCAGTTCAGTTGCAGTCGGTTATTTGTCTCCCCTGAAAGTCACCAGCTTACATTGATACAACCATATTGACAAGCAAATCCAAACATAGCCCATTAACACAGACAACTGTGAATTTCTTCTGCACTGTAATCCATGATCAAAAAGTCCAATAAAATGTTTTGGGCAACTTTTTAAAAAATTTGATCCTTATCAGCCTCAACAAAGTACCTTCATTGACTGTTGAAAGGATAGCTTAAATAAAAACTATGACCCAAGACCAAGGGGAGGCAAAAGATTAAACCATGATGAAACCAAAGTAAGCTGCTTAGCTGCTTTAATTCCACCACAGATGACATGTAGAGGTTAACCACAGTGAGTGTCGTCATCAGTCACACCAGGCTGGCAGAAGACATCAGGAAATCTGGGCCAGTATTCAACCACCGTCCAGTCATGGGTTGTCAGTATTTAGATTCAGTCAGTGCCCCTGCATGAATGATGTTAGAACACTGCCTGACATCAAATTGATATCAATTAAATATCGTGTTACTTTATTAAAAAGTGTGTAGTTTGATTGAATGTTGATTAAACAGAATTTCAATTATTTCAATATGTCAACTTGACGAGGGAGGAAATCCTGAAGTGTATGACGACTGATTGTTTGGTTGGTTGAATAAATGGTTGTTTGTTTGGGTGGGTGAGTGCGTGGGTTTTGGGTGTCTTTAGTTGGGTTCAAGCCCATGTCAAACATTATTCTAGTTATTATCACAGAGTGCCTAAAGTGATGCAGGTCTCAAACATTTTGAGGCAGATAAGCACAGGTAAATCCTGACATGAGGAGGTCTCAGATGCTAACACTTTGGCGAAACCCATGATCCATTTGAAGCAAATACACTGAATATAATTTTAATTTCAGTCTAGGTTTGACTTGATAGACATTACACTTTCATATATTTTGTAACATTTAAAAGGACACATAGTTTCTTCCTGAGTAAATTTTAAATGTCTTTCAGTGGATTACATAACAACTTTTTAATTTCAAATAATTAAATCAAGTATTACAATTTTTAAAGTTTTAGATCTCAAACATTGCTCAGAGGTACCTTGTCAGCCCTTTTCTTCAAAACACACACAAACACAATACATCTAAAATGTTGAACATCATAAAAACTCAAATCCCAGATATCAGATAGCGCTCCACAATAAGTGACATTTCGTCAGCCGAAATCAGTCGCCCCAAACACCATTTGTGACAAAATCCATACAATGGCCGCTGTACTCCTGTTGTGTGGAGGTGAGTGGGCTGAGTCAGCAAAACACATTTAGGCATGAATATCTCCTCCAGCCATTGTGAAGAACCTGGCATCTCGGTGTGGCTATTATCAGCAACAACTGACCCCTCACCTTTCCTGTCAAGTAATATTTGTAACCTGGGATGAATTACTAAAGAGTTGGTCTTTTGGCCGACAGATCACTATCTGTTTGCTGGGAAGGAAGATCTGGGCTGCTTGGTAAAAAAACATTTGTATAACATGAATAAATGTATCTGAAATTTTGTGGTCCGGAAACAGAACATTCACTTCTTCTAATCTCTGGAGATTCTTGTCTTCAATCTTTGATATTGTATGATTGTAATTTTTAAATCAACATTTTGGCTTCACTTGTATCTATGTTTATTTTAATAATTTGACAAGAATCAGTACACAATTAATAATTTTGTAAAATAAATAGGCTTACTTTTGTCTAAGAAAATAATTTGGTCTCATTTCCAAATCTAATTATTTATCAATACTCTGGAATAAAGAGATGAAATTCTGAAATGTAGAAATTGCAACGCTATTTTACAAACAAACTGGTTCCCCCTCATCCAAAAAAACAACAACAAACTAAAAAACATTGTTTTAAATATGTGTCTCTGCCTGGTCAACTGTTTGAGGCTGATGATATTCAACTGTATAATTCAAGTAACATATTCTAGGCAAAGTCATCATATTCCAGCTGAATGAAACTTGAGTTATTAGAATATATCATCTAATATTGATTTCCTTCTCATTCTCTCTGGATAACATCAACTCTAAAAGGTTTCAATGAATAATCAAACTGACATGTTTCTCACTGACACAGAAAGGAAACTATCCATATTTTAAGTTTGAAAGTGATGTTTCCTGTGCCTGAATGTGTCTGTGCTGTGGGCTATATAGTTTTAATTCAGTTAAAAACCCGTAAGGGATCACAAGGGAAAACATGTTTTGGGCTGTATCCAAAGTGACATTTTTAGTCAAAGATCCATCCATGTCTTGAAACCATGATTAGTTGGCTTTATATTAAAACAAAACTTTGCCTTTCTGTCAATCTTGTCAGGAACGTCTACACGTCTGATGTGTGGCTGAAAAGTCTAAGATAGACTGCTTTAATGGAGTTGGTTGCTAACAATTTTTCAACCTAAGTTCACCCCAGGTCCAGACGCCCCTGCTGATGATGCTTGAGTGTCTGTGTCCCCACCAGTGGAGGTGGCATCCTCCTGGTTATGTTCAGTCCTCCACATCAGAAATTATATCATCATTAGTAGCATAATGCAGGCAAGACAGTTCTTTCTTCAAGTTTGGGTACAGTGTCTAAATATGCTGAATTAGAGAGAGTTTAAAGCGACAAACATGCACTACAGCCATGGTGACAGAAGACTTATGCACAGGTACATTTTCTTCTGGAACAACCCACTTGAAGCGAGTTTTACATGACATGTAGCTTTGATAATACAGCTGTGAAAGACAATTAGCAATAATGCTTGTCATTAATGGTCCGTCCCTCAAGAAGTTAACCAGAAGCATCATTTGACACACTCTTGTATTGTCCACATGCACTTCAACTAAAATATACAGAAAGTGGCCAGGCCAAAAAAGCAGTTCGTTATATTCATCAGTTTGATATAAATGTGTTCATCATAAACATAGTATACCGTAACCATGTATAACACGAAGCGTTATTTAAGTATTACCATTTCTGAGGCTATCATGGCAACATAAGCATTAAGAGGCACTTAAAGTCTTCCATGATATCCAATAAACTCCAGCAATTACACAAGCATCCTCACTGCCTCGCATCCACGCTGATGATGGAGGCGTCCACAAACATCAAACACAGCCGACCACCAGGAAGTCCGGTACCTACAATTCTCTCTTCATTACTGATAAGCTTCTAATTTTCTTTCAGGCTCAACTAATTCCAGACCTGCTGCTGGTTTGACAGACCTGTGGTGTGGAATTCCATCTACCTGAACCTGGCAGTGCAAGGAGAGCCGAGGTTTGAAACAGTTGCATTTGTCTGTGGATTGGTCTCAGAAGTAAAGGGGAACTTATTTGCTTTCATGGTGGGACATCATGGGGAGGATTATGTTTGGCTTTTACCTTTTCTTTCACTTTTGTTTTTTTCTACTTCTAAAGATTACAATCCCTTGTCAAGAGATAGATGTTTGTCGACATTAACAATTCAAGTTTTAATCTTATTCAATCCATGATGGGTTTTTTTCAGAAGAATGAGAATGATCTGTTTGATTGGCATTTTAGAAGTTGATCAATAATAAGAAAGGTAACATATTTTATGGATGACAATAATATACTGAAGAAGTTGCCATCCATGAAGTATCTTACCTATCTGAAGAGTGAAAATGTTTGTCTTAATTTTGACTACTAGTGACATGGAAATCATGTATTATCTGCATCAGTTTGTATACTCTGAACCCTTATTAATCCACACAGGATCTTTCCTACCAAGATCACCCACACTAACATACTTCAAGATATATGATGAATCAAGGGAGTTGTGTTAAAATTGCATTAAAAAAAGATGTTCTCTTCAAGACTGTCCACAGTATGAGTATGAGCTGTCAGAACTAAGGTTTCTCGTTAAATATATTCACACTTCCTTCAGGAGATGAAAGTTTGGCGATCAGGTCTCTAACTTATCAACCCAATCTGGCTTCCATAGAGATCTCCCTTTGATGAGATACACAGAGGAAATCACAGCACAATGCTTTACTGACCATTATGACATGATTATAATGATGACATCACAATCAAATGACATCACAAACTGGTAAGCTGTACTTTTTACCAACAAGAAAACTGTTAACAAACAGAAAAAGCTGGATTTTGCAGCAAGCCTCAGACTTTCAAACGTTTGTGAACTGACACTGAAATAACTGATATTAAAAGATTCTTTGTCACCTAAAGTTAATTTGAACACAACCTGTATCTGTGAGATTGGTTAACATTTGTCTAGATCTCCTGGCACTGTGGAGTGAGTGAATACGGTATCATATCGCTTGTAGTAATATTCCAGCAGTATTATGTTGGGGGACACCAGAAATGGAAATCATACACTAGACTCATATAGGAGATCAGAATTGGGTCTTTGGTATGATGAGTGAATGCTGTAGCATGGTTTCATGTTCCTGGTTTGATCCCTGCTTCCTCATCATGGCATCTTCATCCATTACTAGTCAGTCTCACAGTCCCTGAACCACATTATTTTCCCTACAGCCAAGCCCTCCCTGCAATGCTAAAACCCTTTAATGAAGCTAGTCTAGATTTCCTCAGGTTCTGAATCCCATCTCACTTGTGCTCCTTTTCAATGTAAATGGGTTTATGCGTTACTATCAAAATTAAATATAATATTCAGAGTCTAAGCGTTAGTCAAGGCCATCACCATCACCTTGTTATGAAGTTATCCTTTTCTTGCTATTACTAAACCCACTCATGTAAATCCCTCTCATGTACATCAATTGTTGTTGCTGTTAAGCCTTCACCTTCTACATATAATTATGTTCATATTCATATAATTATCCAGTCCAGCTTGACACTGGTAGTCAAGTACTGCAGTGTCAAAGTTGAAGGGATCAGCGTAAATATTCCAAATTATCCAGGGTTTACATGGAATGAAGAAAGCAAACAAACAAAGGGACCAAATGTTTATTGTGACAACTGTAAGTTTCAAACATCAAGTTCAACATGGGTGGGTGATTGATTGATTGATTGATTGATTGATTGTGAGTGTGAGTGAGTGAGTGTGTGAGTGAGTGAGTTTGGCTTAACAGTAACACCACACTGAAAAGTATTTCACATTATATCATGTCATCTTGATGATGGAAAACATGAAAGGATGCTGATCTTGAATGTTCTTTTCAAGCCTCAGGAGGAGACTCTGATATATAGACATGGATGCATATCATGTCTGTGCAAACTGAAACTTAATTAAATGCAAAATTACCACAATAATTTAGCCTCAAAGTCACTTGAAATCTTTCTTGATCTAGTGACACACGGATGAATGAATTCTTCAGAAGTAACAGAAACCTGTGTCCTACAACATCTCACCTACAACATCTCACCGGTTTCTTCCACCTCAAGAATGAGATTGGTGAAATATATTGTGCTGAAACAGCAAGTTTCCCAAATGCCTGAAGTTGTGGGTCAGTGATGTTCATACCAAGGCTTAAGGTCAGAGAAAGCAAGTCAGGTATAGCTAACACATGTGTAGATACAGGTATAGCGAGCATATGGCAAACACTTGGGTCTAACCCTCTACCACATAATAACATTAGGAAATTGGCGATGAATATCACATTTCCTTGGCAAAGAACCATATTTGTAGGTAATGGTGGAAATCATTATACGATTTTACAATACAAATGTTTGTTTTCACAAAATCATACAGATTAAACATACAATGACTTAATTTCTATAATATGCGCACCAGTTGCTGAATATATACTGGACAAAACTAGTTAGGGATATATGTAAATTTTGAAATTATCAATAATGATCTATTTAATCACTGACACACTGATAAAATATCAATCATAAAAATACCAATATCCCTAACTTATTTTGTCCAGTATATTATCACAGCAAGGCAGTGCTTGAAATATGGGCGGATCCTTAAAGTCCTTGATGTTTGCCCTTGTATCAAAAAAAGGGACCTCCTAACTCTTCAGCTTGTAAAGGGTTATAACAATGTGTGTATGTGTGTGTATGTGTGAGTTTGGGGGGTGGGTGGGGTGGGGGTGGTTGTTCAAGGGCTCTTCTTGACCTTCATGACTAATTTCAACCATTGTATGAGTTCCACATGCTATAAAGAATCTATTTAAACAGACCACTGAGCTACATTTATGGTGGACAGGGAAACATGAAAAGGAGCCCCAGTGAGACGGGAGATTCAGCACCTGAACCTGAGGGAATCTTGACTTGCTTCTTTTAGGGCTTTAGCATTGCAGAAGGTGCTAGGCTGAAGGGAAAATAATGTGGTTCAGGGACTGTGAGACAGATTATTGATGGTAGAGCATCAACAGGCCTACCATACAAACGGTGAACAAATCCTCAAAACTGAACTTTGGCATACAAAACAGAACAAAAATCACCAAAAGAGGAAAATAAACTTCCAAAACTGCAACAATTTCTTCTAAAACCAAAACAAATGCATCTGTAATAGAAAACTCATCGTTTAAAATGGAAACAAAACTCCGTTATCAGCTACAAGAGCGCCCGAGAAAGTTTGCCAAGAGTACAAAATGGCAGTCATAGCATCCCCAAACGGCATAAAAATCGTCAAAGATGGCAGCGCGGGGAGATGAACAGGCTGTGGTAAATAATGTTTTACGTCACTGTGAGTCTAATCTTGAAAATTTGATATCGGGATGTAGCGCATCAACCCCCTATTGTAGGAAGCTTCAAACCTATGTTCATTCTTCTCAGTGTCAGGCTTGCGATTCTGCACAATGTTTTTTCCCTCATTCGACCGAAGAGGGTTTGTACTTTGTTGTCAACATGTCGTGCTACTGTTTCTCTTCAGTTTTGTAAATAAAGTATTCATAACGTGACATTCAACGTTCTCGGGCACTCTTGTAGCTGATACGCGAGTTTTGTTTCCATTTTAAACGATTAGTTTTCTATTACAGATGCATTTGTTTCGGTTTTAGAGGAAATTGTGGCAGTTTTGGAAGTTTATTTTCCTATTTTGGTGATTTTTGTTCTGTTTTGGTGTATACGAGTTCAGTTTTGAGATTTGTTCACCGTTTGTATGGTAGGCCTGATCATGAATCAATTAATAAGGCTATACTGAATCAAGTAACAAAGTTAATGACATAAGGAAAATCTGAATGGTAAAATCTTGAATTCAGGTCTAGGAATTTGAAACAGACTACCGGTGAGTGTTAAACATCAGCCTCTAACTACACCTGGAGAAATCCCTCTGCTTCCTACACAGACATTGTGGAGGAAGCTTCTCAACCTCAACAACATCCTGAGATTTTCAGAACCTCATAACACACACAGACCAAAGAAAACCTTCAAGGGAGTTACCCTACTGACAATCTACTTAAAACCAACACTTGGTTTTGACCTTTTGCAGGCATTTTGAGGATCTAACAAAACCTAGAATTCAGCCATGTCACATGTCTGCAACCAGACGAAAGAAGCAGCTTGCACTACAGATACA